>NW_008751993.1:438492-468873 GCF_000715545.1 Opisthorchis viverrini | reverse complement strand
CATATTGAACTGTGTGGCTTGTGGTGACCTCGCGAATTGTGAGCAGTAATAATCGAGCAGATGGCGAACCCTTATCAGTATAGCAGACAATTGTGACAGCGATTGGGATTAATGGTGGATTTCCTGTCAGGCCTCTGATAGAAGATAGTTTTCACCACTGAACATTGTGCAGATCTTACCACCTGCTGAACTCAAGATGCAAGCTAATTCTAAAAAGGAAGTGTTGTTCCATCAACGAGTTCTGTTGGATGAGTTCATGGAATGAGAGTTAAAGCAAAGCTTCAAACATTCAGTGAAATTAATGAAACGTTTAGCAATGTTCAGCTTACCCATAATGATGTTCTGAAGAATAAATTTCAGCGGTTATTTGCTTTGAGCTGGCAACCTTTAGCTGGCAGCATTGGCTAAGCCCCCAGAGAACGGGGTGTAGAAGACAACTTGCAAAAATGTACTCCTGTTTCCAACCCCATTTGACAGCCAATCCCCATATTTATTCCCCTGGACCAGATGACGTTAAACCTTCTTGTTCTACTGGATTATTTTTGTAAGTCTTACGGACTTTGGTCGAACATTGCGATTTTTACGGTTGCTCGCCTTCGATATCTGTTTGATTGTGACGATATCGATTTTGAGGCGAAGTGATCTGCGCTTATCCTCAGGCAGGTGATTGTACCGCATTATTTTGTAATCTTACGGTATCTGCAGAGGGGATTCCGTTGAGGTTTGTTTAATATGTATATTACTATATTTGGAATAGTACCGTGATTCCAGAATTCGGATTTCTTGGTCGTTTTTGTGGATTGGCAGGCGTAACTCAAGTTCAAATGGCAGATAGTCGTCACACACGGTTGATTCAACGGTGGAGGACCTGAATAACAAAGTGGATCAACTCTCCTGTAGCCATCAACACGGAGTCTATTAGGCAGGCCAAATGGGCCGACGTTACATCCCTCGCATCTCTGGCCACAGCGATAATTAATGTCGTCGTCCAAAACCACCTTGAACTTTGGATTACTACTACACCTGGGTGGATCCTTATTAGCACAGTGACATGGGTCATCATAAATAAGAGGGAATTCAATTATGTCTTCCGTCAAGACCAAATTCGTGTGCCAATAAGACTCATTTTTCAAAATATTCTTACTCTAGTTGAATAGTTTGCTCGATGATATACCTACAAATTTGCACATGTAGTGGACCTCGGAGGAATGCCTTCTCTTTGTCGATATAATCCATCGTCGGAGCATAATGGCCCAATAAGGAGCAGGTATCGTTTTTTAACGCCGATCGCAGGAGTGGGCAATTTCAAACTTACATTTTATTTTGGCTCCCTGAGATGCGCACTTCTGATGGTTCTTGAATGGGATGAAACGGTTCTACACTGCTTCCCTTTTTTCCGCGTAGATTGGCTTCGCTGACAGGTCAAAAATTCAATATATTCACTCAATTTCGAAGGTTCTATCCCGGATGTGGACGCCCTAGGGGCAAATCCAGAAACGTGTCCACTTGATATGCCTTTTCGTTGTTGTTGAGTGTGCAGTGCTATTTTCAATTTAAGTGAGATGTAATAAAACTGCCTACCAGCCGCTCGGGACACAACGTTCAAGTGCTGAAACTACTAGCAGGTCCTTCAGGGTTTCGTTTCAAAGCGAGCTGAAGTTTCTTGAGATGCGCACTGGTGGAGAATCACAATATGCGTGAAATGGCCGCAAAATGCTTCCCGATTTGTAGGCACAAGCTGTCTTCATATCCTCGAAGAAATCTCTAAAATGTATTCACAATTTTCTCCAGGCTATCAGCATATAGTCGAATACATCAATCCCTAGTACAGTCTTGGAATCTGCCAGAAGTTTGAACATTCACGAGGGTCCGAAGAGAATCAGAGTCTAACACTGAATAACAAATTGCCATAACAGTGGTTTGGAGACTTGCAAATGTCCGGGTTATTTTGGGCAAATTTACTCAAATATTCATTTTCACACAAGGGAAACAATTATTAATTCAACTTCATTTGGGATTCGTCAAGCCAAGGTTAAACTGAACTGGATATCCCGCATTCATAAATTTGGGGAAATCAAAATGTTGTACCGACAGCGATAAAACGATGTGTAAATTATAACGGCGAACGGAATTCGGGCGAGTGCTGTCTATAAATCGATCGATGAATATCCCTCCGTAGATGCTGGGTTGTTGCTTCCAGGATGAAAGTGTCAAAATTTACCGCCAATCCACTCATCCCTCACCGAGGTCGCCTCAGATGAATGATTGAAGGGAGCGGTTGAGAGCCCTCTCAAATGATTTCGAGACTCCTTAAACATCAATTTTTCTCTTATCCAAATTGGAATACTCCTAATTCACTCAACGACTTTTCGGTCATTTTCGAGCAGGAAATTCTAGTTTTATAAGTGAAAGCTTTGTGTCTGTACGCTGATTGATTCTTCTGCGAAAACTGTAGGTACTGTGTATCCAAACATCAACTGAATCACCATGAACTACCTACCTTGATTGAGGAGGTGAATAAAAGTATCAGTCTGAATATTCAGCCCCCGATATCATTTGGCTCACCCCAGATTATTTCACAATTTTCAGATACACATTGGTCCTGTGAACGATAAAATGTCACATTGCTATGGTCAGGGTTTTTTCTTCATTATGGAAGGAGATTCACACTGACATACACAGTATTACCGAAGTCTCTTTCTTGGGGTCACACAAGCCTTGACTGAAGTCTATGTCGCACACCCAAACACACGTATTCTACCCCGGTCGTTGTGGATTTACCGACATCAGTTTACATCAGTTTTGTTTTTGAGATGAAGGCTTTTGATCGACGATTCGAGGACGTCTTATGTTGATTACAATAAGCGGTCATGTCTTGCAGCTATACAAACAAACACATTCCCTCAGAATGCGGGTATGCCGCTTTGCATTCATGGGTGTGTAGAATTAGAAAAATGATTCCGATGTCACCGATTTGTGAATGAACTTCGTCTATTGCACTACAACTTGAGATTACCCATGAGAGTTAAAGCCATCAAATCGCGAGTTCGTGTGAACTCCGGGGAGCACGGAAAACATTCCCATCGTTGACAATAAGTCAACCATCCAGCGAATTACCGTCGAAATGTCTTCCGGCAAGGGAAGCCAGAAAGCACGGTACATCTGTTCCACCATCATTGTGGTTCACTGGAACTAGCTATCTCAAGTAACGAACACTCGACCACTTGGCTGATGTTTCAAACGCACAACTTCTCCCTGCTTCTCATGCAACTATGGTTGTCGAGATGTCATAAACAGGGAAACTGGCATCGAATAGATAAAGAGGCCTTCCAAAGTCATAAAGGAGGTGAAATTTGAAACAAAACGGTTTCAGTTGGGTTTGCAAGAACAAGTCTGGCTCTTCGAAGTCCAACTCCTACTCAGGAACCGTCCAAAATATCGCTTATACCAAATTGCGTTTTCCCTCATGGTACTCCACTAACCTGAGCATAAAAAACAGTATCTTATGACAAAAGCAGTTAAATAGATCAATAATTGTGTAGGTGTATGAGTAAAGGATAAGTTCTTCAATTTTGGGCTTTGTAAACGCATAAAGTAATGAGGCAAAATGACTTTTGGGCGGACGGTTTTGCAAGTAGCATAAATGTAGACTTTGGTTGAAACAAGTCCCCTCACCAAACAGAAACTTTTCCAGGGTCACAATGGTTCCCGATTCACGTCAGTACCGAATTTTGTCACGTCACCTAACTTTGTCTACCTTTTTATTGCCGAAACTCTGTACAATATAACAGGAGTCAGAGGTTGACGTCAGGACTTGCGAAGCGGAGTCATCTGCTGACGCCATTCTAAGGCTAGCCTGATGCACGAAAACCCAACAGTGATTTCACACAAACTGGTTTTTTGTGTGCCGGTACATCGCGTCGTGGTTTTTTCTAACAATAACAGCCCCAAAAGCGAATGTGGGAGCATGTTATGAAGAGCCCGTCTACATGTGATCATGTATTTTGGCTTCTTTAGTTTAAGAGTGACTGACGATTTATCTAGTCAAAAATGAGAACCAATTTTGCTATTAATCTGCAGTTCTTGGCCCAGCGTTTACACGATTGTTCAGTGGGCGAATTATTGAGCGACAACCAGACCGAAATAGTGGAGTATCGGCGTGCATAACATTCCCTGATTCGATGCATCATAGCGTTGAATATGTATCGGGTTTCGAGGCTCCCAGCTTCTGAATTTCGATGACAAGTTGAATTCGGGTATTTTTGTGACATAAAAGCGTATACTGCAAATAAGTCGATGACCACGGTACCAGGTGAACTTTATCTACTGTTTCATTGTTGAACCAATGTGTAATATATGGGTGGGAGATGGAGGACAACGTCATATTGTGCAACGTGGGGTAGTCTGCTTACACTACATTGGGAGAGTATGATAACACAGTGTGATTTCTTATGCAAGCTTGTTTTCTCTTGCGCTGCTAACATGATGTTTTCCAAAAATAGCCGACCGAAAAGCGATAACATGTGCACATCTTAAGCAGAGCCTCCAAAACGAATGATGACCTTCAAAATCCGAAACCAATGCATAGCATTGGACATCCCCGGTCGTGCAGTGTCCACCACCAACTTGTAGACACACATCCAGATTTTCATGGAACGCTTTCAGAAAGGTGACTAAAATTGCACAAAAAATATCACAAATTAGACCATCATATGGATGAGCGGGAAGCATTATCAGCCCGTAGTTACACAAAAATTTCATGTAGCCCCATATTAAAATAGGTTTGCGTAAATAATATAAATGAACGCAATTTATTCGTGGCCCTGAAATCACGGATTTTCAAAGTCCTGTTTTGAACCTCACTCAAGTTCCAACGCTGCCGGAGGTACTGATGTCCATTGATGTCACTGGCGTGTTGTTTTCAGTCCTTCTCCAGTTTGCTTGAAAAAACGATCGAAGATCAAGGCACCTAAGCATGATTGTGGTGAGCTAGCACCACATTTATTATTTTCTCTCCGCTAAGGTTTCAAACAAATTGTTTGTAACAGAGCGAAGCAACAGCATCACCTGCCGCCGACCATGATTCTGATGAGAATGGTTGTGTTTATCCGCTTGGTTAATGTCAAATACTAGTTAAAGTTCAGATCATAAAAAAAGTCTAGTGTACATGGGTAGAAGTCGGACTGAAGTAATACGCGAGAAATGGGAAATGGGGATGCGAGAAAACTATTACCGTTTCGTGTGGATGGGGACCCCCTATTAATATTTCAAGTAGGAAACAAAACCTTCGGAACAATGTTAAACTTAGTCTCAAACATAGAATATTCCCTTCGCAAGTCAGTTAGCCGGGGAACTTAGAATACCCTCGGGCATTATGACAGCTGCAAATCGAAGCGACGCTGTAGCTGATTTATTACTAAAATCATCATGTTTTCAATATGAAAACTACTATTTTATCACCTTGAATTTCAGTAGATTATCTCCAACATTAGAGTTGTCAGGACTGGACGTGTGAACGTAAGCCAATATCACAGCGCAAGTTGATGAGTCCGCTTTTTACAAGAATTGTGGATCCAATGCATAGAGATTCAAGTCACCATCAACACCCAAAATTGAAAATGGCCACCGTGTGTAGGTGAGCCTTCTAAATTGCGAAAAGTATTTCCAATAAAAAGAAAAATACTAATAATTCATTCATATAATTTCAGTTTGAATTGTTTGTTGAGTTTTAACATCGCGTTCTGAGCAAGACAAGAATGGAAATCTTGCAACGCGCAACCACCAATTCCGAAAATTGAAAATAAAGATTACGGAAAGTAGCGAAATATTGGAGCAACATGCTACTGGTTTGATGGAGGCCATTAAATGATTCTACTTTGCGGTCCTCTTAATTTTATGTAAACTAACAGCGAAGAGAAGAGTAGATTCCTTGGTTTAATGCTTCGTTTTCACCAGTTAATGTCAACCGGATGCATTATGAGACCAACAGTCGAAGCAGTGAGTAAATATTAAGCTTTCGATAAGTTAACCCTTGAGTCCTATAATTTTTGTCAAATTTTATGGCAACCTACTGCCAATAGCAAAATTCACTGGGTGAGTTACAAGACCTAAAAGCGTATCAATGTCTCAATGGAACAAGTTATCAGCAAATGCACTAATGAAGCCAGGTTACAAGTGCAATCATTTTAAGGAATCAGTTTACTGCTCAGTACTGTCAGAAGCGCATAGCTGCTCAATGAATTGATCTACATTTGTCCTCAAAAAATACACTACAAATCACCAATGTGCGCAGATTGTTCTAAAATATTTGCGCAAATGATCAGCCACTGAACACGCTGATCAAATGTGCCGACGGTATATTGGATGGCAAACACTTTGTACCGGAGTGCAATTAGATTTGTGGTGGATAGCTTTTTCACACCGTTGCCATACATATTCAGGGCGAAGTTCGATTCACAGCGACCGTACAGTATAAAATCCCAGGTAGATAAATCTTCAAGTGAGAATGGATATGATGCGACGTTTTCCGCTTCTTTTTGCGTTCTTTTTCTGCATCGACCGCGTAGCATGTTTGGAAGCCGCCGGTGTCCACAATTTGTCATTGATGTTTAACAACAAGCCGTCAAAGAACTGGGTTGTCCTCGTCGCTGCTTCCCACACTTGGGTAAATTATCGACATCAAGTATGTTTCTATCGTTGTTTTCATTGTTTCGATTTCCAACTTTTTTCTAAAGTCCACATCAAATGTTTTTCCAAGGGGAACTTCACACGACTGGCACCCCAAACACTTGTGTTCTACCTATATTATTATATCTATTGTCTATTATCTATTATTATCTATTAGCTATTAGCTATATGACACTGTTGTTTCACTGAAAAAGATGGTTGGTCAAATCAACATCTAATAGGTCCACATTTCTTGCCCAGTATTCGTTTTCGACAGCAGATAGTTGTCGTGCTACGATATTTCATTCTGTGTGGGGTGGATTCCAACGACCTAAGAAAATCAGATGTTACTGAGGTCCATACCGTGATTCACGTTAGTCGGAGGCAAACATCGTCACGATGAGTGTTTTATGTTGAGTTATGTTAGTTTAAATAACTGACCGCGAGTACCGGGTGTTCTTGCATAAAAAATTGAAATTTCGAGAAATTAAGTGATCTTCAAGCACCAGCTTGCTATGTGACTTAATCATGTTAGTGTGACGCTCCAAAATTTCGCATTACCGTAAATTAGAGTGACCTGATTAACAAAATGTGGCTCAGAAATCACAAAAAAGGCCACTCTCGTTGCAGCGACATCAATTGTTACACCAAACACATCAATTCCGAGAGCACCGGAATTGACATGCAATATGAGGAAATAATTGTACGCTACTTGGTAAGATCGTGTGAACGCCACTCTGATTAAACGCATCCGTTACTTCGTGCCTCATTTGCATGGGGTTATGTGAGAATCGTATGCAAAAAGTTAAGCATATTGAATGTGTCTGTGTCCAATAATAAGATTTAGTGTGTAGGCAAGTCATTGTTCTGACACTTGACGAAAGTTAAAGGCTTGGTTCACATAACCCCTGGAAGCCTGGAATCCCACTTCCTGTTCTTAGGATAGCATTCAAATTTACACGTGAAACGCCATAAAGTAGGTAAATGAAAACATTCTTGTCCCAACAGAAGTCAAGCTAATTCGCCAACAGATACACCCACTTAGGGCCTCATCGAATGGAATCAGCTTGTTTAGTCTGTTTCTTTCGCCCAGGAAAAGTAAATCAATTGGACCAACAACGACAAATTACTTCGCTACCTTTGTTTAATCGGAGTGATTCTGATTTGGTCAAGAGCAGCAGCTTGATAACTCTTTAGGTAGAACATGCGTGTGAATATTTCTAAAGCCTTTGCAGGTTCCACGTACAATGTCAGGACGCCAGTAGAGACGCTCCATTTAATCGGTCAATTAGTTGTTAAAAAGATTTAGTCTTATGAATTGTCATGTAACCAGTGAATGCTTGGCTCATGGTAGGCCTCCTTGAGTATGTTGCTTGAATTGGCTGGCATAGGGAGAGCACACCCCAAGAGTTTCTTGCTTCCTCGACTTGTCTGGTCCACCAAATTTCTCAACCGACGCAGGTGATGTTTGCATACCACAAGTCACACAGTTAGTTGGGTGATATTGTGCTCTCTACCTTGATGAAACTCGTCAATTTTCGCAGAAATTCAGATCGTTGGCCCAGATCCATTACTCTCATCTAATTTGTTGCACCATTCCACAAGAGTGTGGCCAGCATCACGAAGACAGCACTTTTCAATAGTTAACATCGGAAGTCGCCATATCCGGGAGGGACATTAATATTGATTCTGATATACTTGTTCAAACTTAGGTATCGAAAGCTTCCTAATAGTCACCTGAGATGTGTTCATCATTCGAACGCAGCAATCGCGCAACATAAATTAGCGAAGGAAAATCGTTTGGTCCGTGTGTACACTGGTGTTTCATAAATAGTAACGCCACACATAGCTTATAGCGATATGGTCCGTCTGTGCTTCAGGTTGGTTTTTGTAAGGGAGCGCCATAGGGCAAGGCGCCTTAGGTTGTTCCGGAAGTTACTCCCGCCCCTGTTTAACACGTAACTATCTCCGTGCATTTCAACTGCGGTTCTGCATCCACTCAAATGAGTCACGAAATTGCTAAGTACAACTGCTTGTGCATTCATGTCATTGACAACCACAGTAATATACAGGCATTTTCTGGTTATTCACCGAGGTGTTGCAGAAAGCTACTATCAATACCGTAGACCATCCGATGACCATCCAATCACCATCTAATGAACTAGAACAATAGCAGCCCCTGTTTATGAAGCAGCAGCGGCGCAGGAGAGGAGCGCAATTAAGAGGCAACGGAAACTAATGTAGAGATCAGTACGGAAAACTTTTTGGGATTTAAATCGTCATTTCGGTAGAACGGGAAACTTGCCCAGCGAACACGGATGCGGCGCAAAAATTAGACATCCATACATGATCTAATGAATAATATCGGAGGGTCCAAGGCTGTGGCGACCTAACTGACGACGATGGAATTAAAAACGGAGCCCTCAGATATTAAAAATATGCCTACGTTGGTGTCGCTACCACCGGTTTAGGGGAGCGTAAATATCTGATACACGCGAGAGAAGGAGGAAAGGAATGCTTCAGTTGCAGTTTCTTCCGCTTACTCATCATTGAACTTAGGCTTTGGTGCTCCAGTTTAAGAGCCCCTGTTTATGAAGCAGCAGCGGCGCAGGAGAGGAGCGCAATTAAGAGGCAACGGAAACTAATGTAGAGATCAGTACGGAAAACTTTTTGGGATTTAAATCGTCATTTCGGTAGAACGGGAAACTTGCCCAGCGAACACGGATGCGGCGCAAAAATTAGACATCCATACATGATCTAATGAATAATATCGGAGGGTCCAAGGCTGTGGCGACCTAACTGACGACGATGGAATTAAAAACGGAGCCCTCAGATATTAAAAATATGCCTACGTTGGTGTCGCTACCACCGGTTTAGGGGAGCGTAAATATCTGATACACGCGAGAGAAGGAGGAAAGGAATGCTTCAGTTGCAGTTTCTTCCGCTTACTCATCATTGAACTTAGGCTTTGGTGCTACCAGTTTAAGGAGGAGTACACTTCACCGAGAAGTCGTCTGTTCGCAAACACAAACTAAGCAGCTACAACCTATTGGGCAGGAAATATGAAACTCTTTATAAGTGTCGTATATACACTAATCAGTGGGTTGTTGAGGCGCACAAACCGTCATGCCTCTGTGAGGTTGAATTTCTCTCTGAAAGACACAGATACAGTATATTTTCATTTCGAGTGACAATAGTGACAACAGGTGAATGGGAGCAATCCTGAGGGTGCTTTCAGTAGGTTGCTTCATCCGCAGGGGTCATGGGTGAAACATCTTTCAATGCCAAGGGTGTTATCTGTGGTTATATGATGATCCTAGTTTTAGGTTAGAGAAACAGTAGGCTAGGAAAAGACCGACCTCCATCTGTTGGTCAATGAGGCACCATCAGTTTGCTACACATAACGACGTGAGGAATTTGCTATGTTTAAAGTATACATCGATGGTGATCAGGCTGGATGATGTCGTGAAAGCCGATTCAAAATCTCATGATCAACAATTATCACTGCTCAGTTTATATGAGAAGACAGATTGGTCTGATGGAAAATATGGATTGATTTTTTTCTTACGCGGATGAACAGCTGCTCCCGACGACATTGAGAGGTGATGAAGATTGACGACCGTGGAGGCCATCCAGCCACTATAACAGCCATATGCAACACTTTCCAATATTGGAGGCGTTTCTACCGGACGAGTCAGGAATGCACTTTCGGAATGAATTTCGTCACCGGATTTACACCATTTTGTTGCAAAATTGACTTACTTTATTTATTATTCTAAGAGGTATATGAGTGACTAATTCGAGCGGATTATCTACAAAGCATTCTGTAAAGTCTGACGTAGTAGCCATGATGGAAACTTGTCTCCTGTAACGAAGTCCGAAGAAACTGATAAACCCAATGCAGCGAAACAGTATCAACAATAAATTTAGATTGACTATACTTACGACGATTTGAGGTATTTTTTCCTTGGAGAAATAAAACCACCACAACCAGACCAATCGGCGCAGCCTGGTAATTTGCGGGAAGTAGGAGGTTTGGTGCTTTCCGAAGAAGCATGAGGTTCACACTACAGATAATTCTCAATAACGATGCGTCAACTGCGTAGTGAACGTGGACGTTTTGAAAGAGCATGGCTTCAGATAATGATACAATCGTGATTAAAAGTCCCAAACATTGTCTTTCCGCCCTAAAACAGCCAAAAAATGACGACCAGTTAGTTGCCGCGCCGATTCAAACGAGATACATGCGAGTATGTTACATCTAATATATTGGGCAGAGATAATGCATCCAAATATCTTTTGGAGGTTTGATACTCCACCATGCGTGCACGAAGCTAGGCACTCTGCTAGCCATGTTTTGCCTTTCTGCCATACTCTGATTTTTACCCTTTGTTCACGTGTAACTTATATTTATTTTCAGGCGAACGTTTATCACGCTTATCACATGTTGCGTGCAAACAAAATTCCAGCAGAGAATATAATTACCCTCGCCTACGACGATATTGCCAACAATCCCAAGTAAACATCACGCACAATTTTTAGCATCTGATATTAAGCAAAATGTGAGAATCGTTTTTTTCTATTCAGCTTTAGATTCTGCCATTTTTGAGACGTACGTTTCACGGATGCAAATCATGAAGATAATTGCGGTTGCGCATTACTCGGGATGCATCATAAAGTTTACACACTGTCATGTCATTTACGCTGATGCAATCGCCACAATCGTTACCAGATCAATGTGCAACCATTGCGGTCTATCCTAGCCGGTGAATAGGGAACTTTAACTTCATTACGATTGTCAGTATTCTGAAATTAATAACATCTATGCCAATATGCCGTTTCAGGGCATCAGCTGGCTGATTAATTTGAGCAAGTATTAAGCGGACAACCTTGCAGACATCATTTTGCAATACAGCCGATTGCTTGGTGGCGTAAAACTTCGAAAGAATCTTTCTTGCTAAGAGGCTGTAATAATCGAAAGTCGTTCAATGGTTAACTGAATTACATTCAAGGGCACTTGGTGAGGGTATGCTCATAGAATTTGTTACTACGAGAGTTTAACTGTATATTTGCACAAGAGAATTACCTTTTCACACGGAATGTGTGACGTTCTATGTTGTCTACCTACAGGAATAATTGTGGGATCTATAAATCAGTTAACATTACAGCTAGAGTGCACCATGTGGTTCCAAATGGAAACTACGGGCATTTCAATCCCTTCTATTTGACCTCCATGTTAAACTCTTTCAAAAGGTCACATTGCCAGCTTTTATTCTTTTATTCCAGGAATCCGTTCAAGGGCAAAGTGTTCCACGACTACGAGCACAAAGATGTTTACGAGGGTGTGATAATTGACTACCGTGGAAAAGTATGTTCGTGTGTGACAATAAAATGAATTTGTTCACCGTGTTACGCAAGGAGCAAGTAATATGACTCTGCGTATAAAAACACAATAGTAAATATAGGGCAGACTAAGCAGTTTTACTACATTACAGAATGGCAAATTTACTTGAAATTGTAATAACGGAATTTTCACAGTTTAGTTCTCGACACCAACCTTCCGAGCTAGCGTTCTTGTCAAAAGAAATACCACGGGTGTTCAGTGTGTGTCATTGAAAAAACCAGATACGGATGGTCGTTCATGAAATTTATGTGTCGAATATCTTCTGGGAATTGTGTTGCCTCCTGGATTCGCCATTGACAAACACTATTCGATGGACACTGAATCAGGATGGCCATTTGTTTCAATCGGAGTTCGTCTTGGAAACCTGTCTGATTCAAATGCCATGCTCGTCAACCTCATCCAAAATCAAGATTTAGGTTTTCATCATTAAGGAACCATCACGAAAGAAGTATGGGTGAAGTTAGAGAGCAGACCCTGGATTTCTCATGCTTTGGTAGACTGTAAATGGATCGTTACTGCGAGTAAAATAAATGTGGAAAACACCAATGTCACAGAAATTACTGATTGTGCGTGTTTTCTGTTTCAGGACGTCAAACCATATATCTTCACGAAAGTAATGACAGGCGATAAAAGACTTGAAGAAGAAGGGAAGAAGGTGCTGAAAAGGTAAGTTCGCGTGGAAGTAGACATTGTTGCTTGACTTGTTGATCATAGCCGAGGTTCTAGCGCGGCTGCTGAGCTTTTTCGGATTTACAAAACACGTGTTTAGTATTCCCGTAAGTTACGCGATACATAATCTCTTTAAGTAAAGCTCCTAGAAAGCATTCTAAAAGTTTTGACTTACTCCAAGAGAAACAAGGCTAATCAGTCCCAGACTATGTGCTATTATAATAGCATATGCATCAAATGCCACTGTTAACAAGTTTCGAAAATATTTTGATATGCTCAGTTGTGAGTGATCAAATATCTTCCCGGTTTTGTGCGACTTGGAGCCGGTCGATCTTGCATCGCTCGGATTCAGGATTTTCTTTTGCTCAGTGTGTTGCCTCAAACACGAATAATCGACAATCGAAGCATAGCTGCAGTCCTTTCGATTGGTTGAATAGTAGTTCGTCAAATCTGTATCGCCGCTTTTAGAATATCTGCCTCGCCTTAGGTTGCATGTGGCTTGGTAATACCACGGTTTTTATTCTGAGAATCTTTTTACGGTTTCCTGACCCACATATGAAAATGCTTGGAGCCTCTAGCTTACAAATGTAGGAAAACGTGTGGTCACTCACAAATCATATATATCTCTTTCCCTCGTCTATACAGTGTGTGGAATCGGAATTGCGGCCCTATCCGTTGTCACTCATTCTTTGTGTGTGTTGACCGATTAAGATTTTCCGATCCCGCACGTCGTTCCTTGAGATGCAGACGGAAAGATGTCCTTTGTAATAGGTAAATTATGGCGATATAGTCACTTGTAAAATGAAAAGTGTTATCACCGGCAAGAGCCTACACTCAAACAAACTCCGAAACATCTAGCTACAGCACAAAAGTCAATCAGAACTAACCAAATAAAATGAACTACCAAACGCAAAAGTCGAATTGATAACCAATCAAATGTGAGGAAGGAGACCGTGTCACAACAGAAATCGGCACTTGATCACTCAGACCATGAACAAATGGTACGCCGACACAACATACTCTACTCCTGGGAATGCAGTTCATACACAGCAAGTACATTTTCAGACAGAATGTGACGTTAGGCATATTCTGGGAATACAGCGGACAGATGGGCACTCTCTTGCTCAACGCATAATATCAGAGAGTTATGGATGAACTGCCGATCCAACCATTCACTCATGATGTCACGTTGGTTGGCGACGGAACATTTGCAAGCCTATTTCTACGATCAGAGAACAGATGGGCATCCTCTTGTTCAACGAACAACAAACGGAACATATGGCCACGTGGGTGCCCGTGTTCGGAATATAGGTTTGTCTCATCTTGATTATAATATTGTTTCTCAGTAGTGAATGCGCCATGGGGATATTTTCATAAGCTGAATTAATTATGCTGGTCAGAGTGTGATTTGGAAAGGGCCGAGTGTCACCGTTTCAATTGCAATTTGATTAAACCAGCTCAAGCGGTAAACTGCCTTCAACCATCTTCGTACCATAAAAGCCAAAGGACCTAGTGTTTCGCGTGATACAAAAGCAAACCAACAGGCGTTCAAAAAATCCATATTCCTTTCCTAAATGCATGTGGTCATGCAAACAGTCCACTAATGGGATATTTATCTACCAGCCCGTTGTATCCGGTAGCGTGTACCAAACAATATTTTGACGTGCCCGCCCGTTATCTATTTGCTTCCTTGGTGTAAAGTGCTCGACGGATAGACCGCACAGGAAATGTGAGGATAAGTGACGCAAAATTGTGCATATCTTTTTTACACAGCATAATCCTACGCCACAGACAGAAATGAACTGTAGAACTTTTTACACTCGTCTGATTTCCTTGATCATCAGTTGGACAATGCCGCTTACGTTACAACCCGTCTTCTGCGACTCATGGAAAAAAAACATAATTTTGGGGATATTACGATCGAATTTCCATTTCCGCGACTTTTTTGTTGTGAATTTCGATGCGCAAAAGCGCCGCCCAATAAACTGATCTTCAAGAAAACCTTAACTTTCCCGTCTACTGGCAGCGGTCCTGATGACAACCTTTTCATCTACTTCTCTGGCCATGGTTTCCGTAATTTTGTTACGTTCCCGGAAGGACATGTAAGTTTCAATAAATTTGATAACCACGGTCATCACACACAGCCACTCAAAAGGAGGCTAAATTGTCAACAATGTGAAGAGACGAATAGTCACACGTGGTTCCTCATAAATATGTGTATAGTTACAACTGCATACACAACCACCGAATGATGGAAGGGAAGCTACGACGTTCGGGCGTCGGTAACTGTCAAGTTCGGCAGGCCGCGTAAAGGTCTATATTAATAATGTTACATAGATTTCCTTTTGCTGAGTTCAGGGTGACTTAATTCACATGATCCAGCGGTTGATCCCTTTAGACAGTTGAACAAGCGTAGGTACAACAAACGAAGATGCAGGTTGTATACGGTCACTCATGAGGCGTAGATGGGACGAAGACAAATGTTCTTATTTTTACTATTTGAGAGACAGCGCGAATGTTTGCTAATATGAATTGGTCCTCGTATACTATGTATGAAATTGCAGTCTGTGATGGAAAGCCGGGGAGCAATGTATAACTGCTTCATACTTATTGGGAATTACCAGGGATGCGCATGACGGTTGCAAAAAATGACTGTTCGGACAAGGGCGGTCAACCGGCAGCCTGATTTGTCCGTCGCTCATCCCTCAGTCTAGGGAACCACATCACTGGTGACTTACTACTGGAATGACAACTCATATACTAAAGCCATTCATTGTTTCTTCTGTACTGATTACAGTGTGTAAGTAGTGGGACGACATTTGAAATTTTTTATTTCAATGGAAATCATTAACATTTCGTCTAATATGATTAGGGCTAGACGTCTCTCCACAGATTGTCTTGACTTACAGGATGTCATTTCACTTCTCAACATGCAGTACTAAACTTTTGTTGCAATTTACTTAACGCAAGGCTGCATTCATTAAAATACGGTCACGTGGTACAGGAGTATCCATTTGGCTTTTCAAAAACTCATTAATCTCTCAATTATAATCGTTCGAGCTCACGAATTTCCCTTTTTGCATTGCGACAGCTCACTGTTGCGGAATTGAACGATATTCTCCTCCACTTGCATGCAAAGAAAAAGTATAACAAACTCATGTTTTACATGGATGCTTGCTACTCTGGCTCCATGTTCATGGGTCTTATTCCTCCAAATGTGGGAAGTAAGTAGCGTAATTTTTTGGTTGACACTCGTGGGGATCCTGTGAAATAGCATCCACAATTTACCCCACATATGGTTAAAATACCGCACTGGCCAATAGAACAAAACGAAGCTTCATGCATGGTTCCTGCTTGTTCTTTTATGATCCGTGAATGGAAGTGTTTTTTGGTCATCGCCAAGAAGACTTTAGCCGGATAGTGAACAACACCCTACTTTTACCGAATAACGTCATCGAATGCTGACCTAGTTTCAGCTGGTTTAAAGAAGTCCCTATAATATCGGTGCAACACCTGTGCTATTTGGGTCCTTCCGTTGCAACCACGTGGATACAGTATTGGTAAATTAGAAATGAAGCGTGAATATTTTATAGAAAGTACATTTTCTTGGATCCAACAGCAGCTATAATACCAGTAACGTTACCACCGTTTTACCAATCTCGTCAGTGATCGAGGCTGATGGAGTTTTACCAGAGGAAAATTATGTTATGTGTCTACATACTGATGTAGTTTTCACGGCCCGACCAAACCATGTTTGACGAGGTCCGTCGAGTCTGGTTTCAAGAAGTGATTATGATTGGTGGAGACTCGAGGACTGCTCCTTCCAGACCGACCCTACGAAGCGTGAAAATCATAGTGTTCTGTCAAAGGTTTTTTCAGCGAACGGCAGTTTACTGTGCTAATATTCGAATTTTTGGAGTCTCACGATTTCTGTAACACTACGAGCTCGCCAATAATTTANAAGCCAAAGGACCTAGTGTTTCGCGTGATACAAAAGCAAACCAACAGGCGTTCAAAAAATCCATATTCCTTTCCTAAATGCATGTGGTCATGCAAACAGTCCACTAATGGGATATTTATCTACCAGCCCGTTGTATCCGGTAGCGTGTACCAAACAATATTTTGACGTGCCCGCCCGTTATCTATTTGCTTCCTTGGTGTAAAGTGCTCGACGGATAGACCGCACAGGAAATGTGAGGATAAGTGACGCAAAATTGTGCATATCTTTTTTACACAGCATAATCCTACGCCACAGACAGAAATGAACTGTAGAACTTTTTACACTCGTCTGATTTCCTTGATCATCAGTTGGACAATGCCGCTTACGTTACAACCCGTCTTCTGCGACTCATGGAAAAAAAACATAATTTTGGGGATATTACGATCGAATTTCCATTTCCGCGACTTTTTTGTTGTGAATTTCGATGCGCAAAAGCGCCGCCCAATAAACTGATCTTCAAGAAAACCTTAACTTTCCCGTCTACTGGCAGCGGTCCTGATGACAACCTTTTCATCTACTTCTCTGGCCATGGTTTCCGCAATTTTGTTACGTTCCCGGAAGGACATGTAAGTTCCAATAAATTTGATAACCACGGTCATCACACACAGCCACTCAAAAGGAGGCTAAATTGTCAACAATGTGAAGAGACGAATAGTCACACGTGGTTCCTCATAAATATGTGTATAGTTACAACTGCATACACAACCACCGAATGATGGAAGGGAAGCTACGACGTTCGGGCGTCGGTAACTGTCAAGTTCGGCAGGCCGCGTAAAGGTCTATATTAATAATGTTACATAGATTTCCTTTTGCTGAGTTCAGGGTGACTTAATTCACATGATCCAGCGGTTGATCCCTTTAGACAGTTGAACAAGCGTAGGTACAACAAACGAAGATGCAGGTTGTATACGGTCACTCATGAGGCGTAGATGGGACGAAGACAAATGTTCTTATTTTTACTATTTGAGAGACAGCGCGAATGTTTGCTAATATGAATTGGTCCTCGTATACTATGTATGAAATTGCAGTCTGTGATGGAAAGCCGGGGAGCAATGTATAACTGCTTCATACTTATTGGGAATTACCAGGGATGCGCATGACGGTTGCAAAAAATGACTGTTCGGACAAGGGCGGTCAACCGGCAGCCTGATTTGTCCGTCGCTCATCCCTCAGTCTAGGGAACCACATCACTGGTGACTTACTACTGGAATGACAACTCATATACTAAAGCCATTCATTGTTTCTTCTGTACTGATTACAGTGTGTAAGTAGTGGGACGACATTTGAAATTTTTTATTTCAATGGAAATCATTAACATTTCGTCTAATATGATTAGGGCTAGACGTCTCTCCACAGATTGTCTTGACTTACAGGATGTCATTTCACTTCTCAACATGCAGTACTAAACTTTTGTTGCAATTTACTTAACGCAAGGCTGCATTCATTAAAATACGGTCACGTGGTACAGGAGTATCCATTTGGCTTTTCAAAAACTCATTAATCTCTCAATTATAATCGTTCGAGCTCACGAATTTCCCTTTTTGCATTGCGACAGCTCACTGTTGCGGAATTGAACGATATTCTCCTCCACTTGCATGCAAAGAAAAAGTATAACAAACTCATGTTTTACATGGATGCTTGCTACTCTGGCTCCATGTTCATGGGTCTTATTCCTCCAAATGTGGGAAGTAAGTAGCGTAATTTTTTGGTTGACACTCGTGGGGATCCTGTGAAATAGCATCCACAATTTACCCCACATATGGTTAAAATACCGCACTGGCCAATAGAACAAAACGAAGCTTCATGCATGGTTCCTGCTTGTTCTTTTATGATCCGTGAATGGAAGTGTTTTTTGGTCATCGCCAAGAAGACTTTAGCCGGATAGTGAACAACACCCTACTTTTACCGAATAACGTCATCGAATGCTGACCTAGTTTCAGCTGGTTTAAAGAAGTCCCTATAATATCGGTGCAACACCTGTGCTATTTGGGTCCTTCCGTTGCAACCACGTGGATACAGTATTGGTAAATTAGAAATGAAGCGTGAATATTTTATAGAAAGTACATTTTCTTGGATCCAACAGCAGCTATAATACCAGTAACGTTACCACCGTTTTACCAATCTCGTCAGTGATCGAGGCTGATGGAGTTTTACCAGAGGAAAATTATGTTATGTGTCTACATACTGATGTAGTTTTCACGGCCCGACCAAACCATGTTTGACGAGGTCCGTCGAGTCTGGTTTCAAGAAGTGATTATGATTGGTGGAGACTCGAGGACTGCTCCTTCCAGACCGACCCTACGAAGCGTGAAAATCATAGTGTTCTGTCAAAGGTTTTTTCAGCGAACGGCAGTTTACTGTGCTAATATTCGAATTTTTGGAGTCTCACGATTTCTGTAACACTACGAGCTCGCCAATAATTTACCCACTTTTTCACACGTTTTAGATATTCATCTATACTATCTACTGTTTCCACTTTTAAAACTGCAGTCTACGTGACAACATCAGCCAACGAGAACGAAGAAAGCTGGGCTGTTTTATGTGAGGATAAGCGAATCGGTGTTTGTCTAGCGACCGAATACTCGTATGCCTGGATTACCGATTCAGAACACGTGAGTTTTATGACTGTTGCAGATAAGCCTGTCGGTTGTAAATAGATAATTCTGTGGTCGGCAACACCCAGTGGTGGTCCATTTGGTTTTGTTAACCACCCATTATTTTTATTTCCAATGAGTTAGCCACACTGTCGCAGTAAGTGTTAATCTTCGGGTGACAGCAGAAGCTGAGGTTTCTGCAAGTCGGCAGATACATTTGACATCTGTGAACACTCGGCCCAAGGTTTTATCTTGACTTTTGTAACCCCCTGCTTCCTCGCGGTTCATACGTATGCTGATCAGCATCTCCTAGTCTTGCAGATTACGGCAGTGAAGCATCGGTGTTGAACACTCATGCATGCTGTCGATGATGAAGATGATGATGATGATGATGATGATGATGATGAGTCTTGCACATCGATGCTTGTGTCTATTGAGCTGTCAATCAAAACGCTAATATGTCTCAGTATGTTGCATACGCTGCAACATAATATTTGAAGGTTCCGCCACTCATTGCAAAATTCAACCTTAGCATACGAAAGAGCACGCGGAATAACGTTGTGAAATGTTTACTTTCTGGATTGGTCTAGCTTGCATCGCTGACCCGCCCCGTACTGGCAAACATTTACATCAGTTTTATGGCAATTTTTATGAGACTGGTGGTTATTCTTTTAAAACCATTTATTCCCGTAAATGACTACTTTCAGCCACCACCACACCACAACGATCAGCGCCCTCCAACCGACACAGCCACCTCCAACTTTCTTTTCAGTCATGAAGAATTTTTTTTAAATCCAGCAAACTCGACCCCCGCAGCCCCAAAATGATGAGACCATTGGTTGGATGTCAAAAGTTCTCACTCGCCTTCCGATCAGTTCCGCATGTGACCTCGACGAAAGATATGAAAGTTGTTGTCGAAAGTCTGAATGTTATCAGTATAACTCAGTCCCTTGATTAGATACCGCCTGATTCTCACTCGTACTTGTTAGAGACGCTGCAAAGTATGCCTTGGTATCAATGTCATTGGAGTACTTCTTGTCACTTTCAATTTAGATCGCCAGGGTGAGTGCATGTGGCTGCATGTAAATAGTTGTCGTGATTTTTGTAGGCAAGTAACAAGTCACTTTCCCATCCATTTTGATTCTCTTCTTTTTAATAAGACCTCAGAGGAATTTTGCATGCACACAGGGAAGCGTGAATCTTGAAAACGGAAGCTGATAATAATGATGATAATGATCAACCCAAAGCCTCAAATCCCTAACATGCTTATGAGTATAGCGTTCTGCTAGAGCGGAGTGCATTGTGATTCGTCAGAATTAACTTTGCAAGTTGGCTAGGCCATGTTTTACGCACGCGGAATGTTCTGCACACCGAATACCCGAAAAAAGACACTCGAGCATAAGTACCAGCTACAAACACTGATAATTCGCTTAGGATGATGCTAATGCTCATGATGAAGATGATAACGATGGACTTCCTGAACACTGTTCTCAAAAAATCTGTCGAAATGAAGCACTAAACAAAGTATGCAGCAATTTCCTTTGAATAGACAACCATTCCGGTGTCACGGTATCGCAATTTAAGTCCTCCTATTTTCTCGCGTATTCTGCCTAATATTAAATAACTAATATTCACACATTGCCCTAGCACGCAATATTTCCTTCCACAAATTCATCCAACATTGCAAATCAAGTTGACGTGGTCATATGTTATGCATGCTCGATTAGACGATGCCGAGAGAAGTGTTGTAATCCATACACAGTCCGGAGAGACATAAACCAAGAAGTGGACAGAGGGGAATCAATGGTTCTACGAAAATGTTGCATTGTACGTGTACGATGTCTTGGAACAGTGGAATGATCACCTGTTTGGCAGTAGTATGTGTCGTCCCATAACTTGTTTTCCTTACCTCTAATGGTTTCACTTGTTTTGACTTTATTGGGTCCATCTTAAAATTGCGTAAGCTGATCCGTCTGCTTCACCCATTCATCCCCTCCGGCGCACAGAGTGACCTGAAAAAGCGTACACTAGAACAACAATACGAGGAGGTGAAAAAGAGGACAGCAGCTAGTCACGTGATGAAGTACGGTGATATGGTGAGTCACAAGATGCCGCGGAGAGATTCTGCTGAGTAACAAAACTGTTATGAAAATGAGTGCATCTGTCGAGATGACACTTGTATTTCGTTATTACTGAAAGATGGCGGTCAGGGTTGAAAAAAGTTTACAAGGGACTCCATGTTTCATAGATGAATTTCAGCAACGCAGCTAGTCCAGGTATCTAGATATGCCAGCCTAGCCAGTGTCATCTTTTGGATAAACAGGCTTTGGCCGTGGAGACCTCGTGCTCAATAGAAGGCACTCATATCCACATGAATCATCCGCGGGTAACTCAGGGGAGAATAAATTTACACGATGACTGAAACTCTCATCTGAGAAGTTTTTATTCGTGGAGTAATCCTACAGGTCGCCACGTGCTGAGGTTTTCCTTGATTGAGCGATGAGCGACGCTGCGTGCTAAGTGAGAGCCAGTCACAATGCTGATGAACCCCTTGTGGTCGAAGAGTTAAGTATTCAGTCATTTTCCGGAAAGCCGCCGGTTCCTCATCACCTGCTGAAGTGAGATGCGCACTGCTTCTGACTCCCAATAGGGGATCAGATGCCTATAAAATGATTCTCGGTTTCTCGGCACAAATTGGCTTCACTCAAAGGGGCGGAATATGCAATCGAATGCTAAAGTTCTGCTTTGCGGCCCAGAGCAAAAGTGCACAATGACACGGTTACAAACGATCGATATGAGGACGTCACAGATTCACCGTGGTGCGATTCAATTTAAAACTTTAGAAACTGACGAAGAGTTTCACAAACTCTCTATCTGAATTATATGATTCAATCAGATATTCAGGTTTCAAGGCAACCCAAGAACCATTTCTGTCTGCACATCAGTGGGAAACGATGTATTTGTACTTTTTGCCGAATAGTTTGTGTGGCAATAAAACCTGCTCTGTTAAAAACAGTGATTCTATGATTTCGTTCAATTAGTATTCCCGAGATGTCGGAAAGCTTGGTTTGTGCATTGAATTAATTTACGCAATTTTAGTAGGTGACAGGCAACAAAACGGAGGGAGCTCACTGCTTTCTGAACTAGCGTCTACTATCAAGCGTACATTCAAAATGTACGCCAGTAAATCGGATGTTGCACTCTGGTCTTCATCGCAGATTGGCAGTGTAATTTTTAATTCCCTCATGGACCTGAACGGTGAGTCTTTGTTGTTCATTCCAGGCGATGGGAAGTCTCCCAGTTGGAAAGTTCCAAGGTCACTATGATCTACTGATGCAGCGAAATGATGTGGTCAAAGCAGTATGTGTTCAAGCAATTTTCTATGTTTTATATTGTCCATTTTAACAACCCTTGCTTGCCATAATATGTGAAGGTAACCAAGTACCACTCGGAAGTCAAATGGTAGCTTAGGACGTTGGGCTGCTTTGTAATCGATCGTGTCAATCAGTTCAGACGCAGAAGCGCTTCCCATCATCCGAGTCAATAGCAGCACAGTCCTTCGTGTTGAGGGAAGGCACTTACCTTTTCGTACAATCTACGTATTAGTCAGGCTCTGTATTTCGTTTCCCAAATAGGTGTTACTTCCACCGTCTAGAGGAATTTACTTTAGTTAAGTTTTGTCAGTTTTATTCAGAAAATTTGGGTACATGAGTCATGCTACCATAGGACTACTCCTTATTCGATAGTGAGAACAAGGTGACTGGTGCACAAATATGAACTATGTAATACCCGGTCCGCCACATAATTGTCAGCTTCTCGGATAGAGTGACGCATAAAAAATACATAAACATACACTTACACATAAAGAGGCAAACATGCATACCTAAATTTACTCATACGTAAATACATATATACATAATTCCAGAGCGATTCACACAAAGACCGAGAAGCAGGTAGATGAATGGACAGAAAATTGTCAGATATATATAACATTGACAGTCAAGCAGACGTAAAGATGGACATCTTAACTGGTGGGCTCATGTATAGAGTGGTATATAGATAGATAGATAGATAGATAGATAGATAGATAGATAGATAGATAGGTAGTTAGGTGGGTAGGTACGTAAGTAGGTAGTTAGGTCGGTAGGTAGGTAGACCGGTAGTTTCTCCTCAATGGTGAGTGGTCGAGGAAGACATTTCTCCCAGCGGCATTTACAGAGCTCCCGTTGTCGGTATATGTTGCATAATTGTTTTCTTCGTTCCAGCCGAAAGTTGCAGATAGGAAACCAGCTCCCCGTGTGCATTTGTTTTCAATATCTCGACGCCTGATAGAGGCGGCAACCGAGGAAGACACGAAACTTTTTCTTCGTTCCAGCCGAAAGTTGCAGATAGGAAACCAGCTCCCCGTGTGCATTTGTTTTCAATATCTCGATGCCTGATAGAGGCGGCAACCGAGGAAGAACACGAAACTGCTTGGCGAAACCTTCAACGTGCACTTCAGGTTTGTAATTTTTTTTTACAAATCGTCTCAGAAAAGCAACTAATTGCACGATATGAAGATCATTATGGATGAGAATTGATTTGTTCAGTGCAGAATGCCTGCTGATGATGCACGGGAGCGGGCAAACCATAATCAATTTAGTATTTTAGCGGCCATTTAATGAAACATTTTGAAGTCTCACGACAATCTTCCACAACTATTCCTCTCACTATTCATAGCTTCGCCACGTCGTCAAGGAGACGTTATACGACATCGTCATGGATGTGATGATCCACCATAAGCCGACGGTAAAGAGCTTGTCCAGGAGGGATGAGCTCAGGTGTTTCAAGGCAGTATTTGGCCATTTCCAGACGCGATGCTTCACAATTCAGCAGGTGAGTTGACTTTGTGTTGTGCGCAAACATGCGTGAAAAAATATTTATTCCTTATCGGTCATTGCATTCACCCTTGGCCGCAGACGAGAATCAATGCAAGCAAAATACCTGTTCGGTAGGCTATTCGGGGCAAATCTGGTACTGACATCACTAGCAATATCGTACTTTTCTTGTCTTTTGATGGTCATTTCGAAACATGGTTTTCAAGAGGTGGTGGGTGAGTTTCCGAAGCAAGTTTATGTCTATGCCGCTATCACCAAGGTGGAACATAGAACGCGGGAAGTGATGCGGTTTAATCAGAATAAAAAACAATCCGACGTGTTCTGGAATAACCTATCCAATTACTTGGAGTGTAAATGTAAATGAACCAAGATTGACAGCAGCTGAATTAAGATGTCTTCATTTCATTTCATTTTACTTCAGTTTAGGTGAGTTCAGTTCAGCTTCTTTGATCGTCCGGTAGGCTCTTTTGACCTTCCTGTCATGAATGAACACCCAGCTGGTCTAAACCGATAACCACGACAGAAAGATTTTCATCGGAAGTGACACGGGACAGTCGTGACTTGGGTCCATATGTGTGTGGTGAAGCAACATTTGGCCAGCTAATCTGGCAAAAGTTACTAGTATTGTTATTCAAATCGAACAGTTTCGAGGAACATTGAGCGAACAAATTGACATCCAACCAACGGAAATCTGCGACGAAAACGGTGGAAGGATAAGCTCAAGTTCATGTTGATGTTTCTATTCCATTTTTTCTGTGTCATGGTTCCAGTGGTTCGAAGATCTGTTAATGAACCTCACAAAAACCATTCTCTATATAGGACGTTTACTGAAATGCACATGTAAAACAACCCAGACACTTCCCTTTTCGGATGACTAACTTTTATAACTTTGGTTAACTATCGACAAACAAGGTTGTTTGACTGATTTCAGATTTCCTAAAACCGTTTCGATAGGTTTTTCTTTCTTTAAATTCAGAATTGTCAGCAGTTGCAGCCAGAATCCTATCTTAACATGGATGATCGTCACAATTTCAAATACTACATTATTTGCTCAGCAGGATCAGCAGTCATATCGTCACTATTTAGTTGGTTGGCGTGAGGTTTCTGGCAGCTCACGACCACTTGTGCCACTCTCGTCATCAGTTATTTCTCGTCATTTTGGTGCACTTCCTGAGTTCCCGTCAAACTTCCGTTTCAGTTGAGCATTCCTTTGAAGCGAAGCATCATTGGCGAGCTTCACCGGGATTCGTTTGTTTCTCTTGTCTTGGGAGCATTCCTCAATATATGTGTACTTGGGGTTTGAACAGAACATGAGATTGATGGAAACTACAATACTACCTGCCGAGTCCCAAAACGAGGGTGAAATGTCAAAATAGTATTGCAAAATTTATTTCGCGGCGTTGACGCAGTTTCTTTCATCCACGTATTCTCTGCTAGTGATGGGAGAGTTTTCATCAAGATGCTCCGAAATGTCGGAAATTCAGATATGCTGATACTCCACAACAGCTCCCATAAATGACTTTTTTCTAATATCGGGTCCAGTATCCGCTCGACCTTCAGTGTGTCTCACAGAGAGTCTTCCCCACTCTTCAGCATAATTTACACTTTTTCTCAGGAATGCCGAAATTCGTTGGTGTACGTTAGGCTAAATTTTGCGTGATCACACCTTCCTGTTCGTTTGATAGCATCCCTAGTCATTGGTCCAAACATGTGCTTGACATTTAATATCCTCGGTCCGTCGTATGCGTGGTGATTCTTTAGTTCGCTAGACTGATTTCCTAACTTAGATTCTCTTATCGATCTGCATTCAGTTTCCAGAGGTAGCTCAGTACACAGTTCATCTAATGGAGCTGTGCGAAGCTGGGTACGAGGCCGAAACCCTCATCGAGTCGGTCCACAGCGTATGCTGCTAAAGGGCACGCACGCTGTTGCGTGACGTTTCAAAAATAAAATGTATTGCAACAGGTCCGTGTCGCGTTCTGATATCACTAAAGGCATGGTTTATATTTTTCATCAAATTGGAGGTGAAAAATGGTTCGTTTAATCCCGAAAGAATTCATGTAAAACTGTCCGGATTCTCAGGTTTTCTGAACACATGAAGACGATTTCACAAATCTGACGTGCGATTTCATGATTTGTTCACAGGATGTATGATGATAGCTGGGTCGAACAACCCAACTAGGACACTTTCCGGGCCGGCGATTTAAAACACTACTCAAATTCCAATCATTTCCCTTGTTTACTCCAACCCTACTGCAGATGCATTGTGAAACAGATCAATGTCCATTGAATAACTACTTATGCAGCAATTCAGAACTGCATCAGATGCTTCAGCGAATTGGTCAGGACGGTGCCAGTTTGTCTAAAGAAGACTCGTTATTTGGATTTATCTGTTCATGCAGTCGTTTTCTTACGACCCTGGCAACTTGATATTTTATTTCTGCTCGTAATTTCACCGAATACTTTTTAACAACTAACTACCGGTCCCTCCTTTCGGGGTTTCATTAGATAGGCGTGAAATGAGGTGTTCAATTAAAACGAGGTTGATAGAGAATTGCAGATTAATGCATCAAAGACGAATCAACGCCACCGATTAGGTGTGGTGGGACAGTTGATTTACACTTTCCACAGATGCCCCTCTTGAGTCCAAAGAACAAATTCCGTATTGGACAATCTTCTGAGGTTGATTAGACATGTCAACCCACAAAGTGCGATGGACGTTTTTGTGTGAACTGTGGAATACAGTATTCAAACAGTTCTACAATGTGCTGAAATATATGGTGTTTAGGGCCGGTAACATACCCTCTGTTAAAGGCAGACCACTATATACCTTCAACACAAAACACGACGACATTGGCTAGTTGGTTATTAGTTCTACTGACTGAAAGTCACTGGCGATAGGCAACCCAATGACAATGGATTCTCGCCCTAGTGTCTTTTGGTGTTGCGACTCTGTGTAGTTAGCAGTACTGAGCGTTAGCATTCTCATCTATCCTAAGGAATGTGTTCCATCCGGACAGTTCACCGCGCCCTACAGCTTACAAACGAAACATCAGAGGCTGAGAATCCGGGCAGCGCCCCGACCCAAAATGTAATCTGATCGGTTCGGTTACGCACAGAGTTGAGCGGTCGTTTGAGGCGGGTTGTCGCCAACAACCTCTGTTTGAAGTCAAGTTCTTGGTGCCAGAAAGAGCCTACCGATATTATTACACAAGAGGTTTATTCCAAACAAGAATGCGTGCGTGTGCGAAAGTTACGACGGCCCCGCGACAATTCAAGGGGCACTATCTGGAATTGATCCAGGCTGTCCAATAGGCGTTGGTGAACACCCATCAACATCGACCGTAACTCTCAAATTTCGTGTACCTTTTGAGTGTTACGTCACTGCAAATGAATCACCCATTTCTAATTTTCTAGTTTTTTACACGAACCCTCCCAGTAATATCGTGTTGCACTAAAAATTGCTGAGCATACCTTCACCCAAAAGAACGATTCGTGCTAAGTGCAGCGATTTACGAAACATGTGATAATGTCTATTGATTCCAATCATCTTTGTGGCCGTGGAATTCTAAAATTAACGATAGTTTAGCAAATTAACCATTGAAACGAAATTTAAAATTTTTGCATCACTTTTGAACAGAAAGAGAAATTTGTTGACAAATGACAGGAACATCTTTGGGCGACTGATCATAACCTTGTAGAACAACTGCAACGACCTCCTGGAAATAAGAGAAAAGATTGGGCGGCTTGCAGAGCAGTTCTCAGTCAAACAAGCCGGGATAAAATTGGTGATGTTCTTTGTACATGAATTCATTATCTCAGCCAAATTTGCAACTATCTCCACTCTCTCGAAAGACTATCCTTCTTTTGATGTACCATCAAAGGCGATCCCCCAGAGGAAGAATCGGGAGATATCAATGGTGTCAGACTGATTTGTCGGAGTAATCAAATAAGGCCTGCAGCGACAACTAAGCTATTAATCTTTCACAAAAATGGAAACCGGTGATACGCAAGCGACCTGTAAAGCGACAAAATGTGTAACGGTTTAATCTACTGATTGGGGAATGCAAATGTCATGTGGTTTTCATGTAACTCCGCCTTGATCCAATGGAGGGTGATTTATTGCGGAATTTAATGAATTGATTTACAGCATTAGTTTATAATTGCGTGATAGTCAGTGAATATCCGGGGAAGTTCGGGAGGGCGCTTCCAAGAAGAAAAAGTTTATTCTGTTTTTCATAGAAAAGGTGCATGAGAGAGTTTCACATTCCCGACCCACTGTCTGTAACCGTGGCGCTTGGTCTTGCTTCAGCGAGGGAAAATCATGTTGACGATCAGCCAAAAGGTTAAGTGCTGAAACCACTAGCCGGGCCGTCACGCTTTCGGTCCGAAACTACCAGGAGTTTCGTGAGATGCTCACTAGTGATGATCCGCAGTATGGATGAAACGTCTTAACAATGATTCTCAGTTCCTGTGCATAAGTAGCCCCAAATTTCAAAGGGGAAATCTTCAACAAATGTTCCACTGTTTTCTCATGATATTAGTCAAAATGGGGCGGCATCCACCCAAGTGTAGTTGTGGAACCTGTCAGCCGGTTGGAAACCACATCTGTCGGTCAGTGTCTGAAACTGAATAACGAAATCCCATAAAGTTGATTACTATAATCTCCATAATGTACAGGGCTAGCCGTAACAAATGTTGATCTTAGAGCGGAACTCCGGTTTGACACGTGTGCCAGATGTTTGACAACCCTCCCCAAGCCCTCCATATAACAAAGGAATATCTGTGAGTCAGTGCCAAAGCACTGTCATTCAAGTCGCGCCGAACTAACCAGTTCCGGGTCGTGATGGATTGCTCTTGGAACTGACTGAATACCGCCTTGTAACAAAAGATTTCTTCGGACTTTGGCGTTTGCAAACAGCCGTAGAACTGTTATCCAAATAAAATGGCACTTAATGAGCTTGATTGATGATGCTAAATAAATAAAATATGGTTCCCCTCTTAGAATCTCGGACTAGACTATACACTAGACATGGTCCATTCAGAACAGCAAAGCATGACGTGCGAATCTCGCATATTGTTCTTCGTTCATGGATCCACATCCAAATTCATTATAAATTTATACAGCTGCAACTGCCTAATTGGTGTCATGTTGGTTTGTCGTGTCCCTTGTCTGAGAAAGTTGGGAAAATCAAATGATTCAATCATTTCGCATCATCATCGTCATCATCCGGAGGATCGACGTCATCATCATCATCATCGTGATCATCATCGACCACGTCAGTGTAGCATCAGTTTTCGCAGATTGTGCATTGCTGCAGCGTTATCAGTTTTCAAGTGGACGCCTTATCGTGGATGCAAAGGAAAGGGATTCTCTTATGGCCTTCCACTATCATTTGCGGATGACAAAATATCCAGGCACTCAGTCAGGCAATCTGAATTTAGAACTCAAAACAGGAAAGCCAATGAGACGTAGTGATGATTCTTAATACAGACTGATTTTCGAGTCGGTCCTAGAAAAATGCAAATAAATTGCCACATGGTGTAGATGCCGAGTCTACGAAAAAACACCATAAAAAATTGACATTGTACAACGGGTTCAGTTTGGGTTTCGAGGAAGTATCGGGTGTGGAAATGAAGAAAGTTCGTGCAAAAAAAAACCAGGACGCTGGAAGTTTGCTAGTAACGACTTGAGAAAGTTGAGTATACTGGACTAAAGAGAGACTAATTCAGTCTCTGCGAAAACGAAATTGATATGCAAATGAGTGTATTACTGGAAAAAAGTGCAATTTGGGTTCAAGTAGATGATGAGGCTAACGGAAATTCGGGGAAAGAGCCCAACAGATGAGCACAGAGTGGATGGGCGAAAACCGGGGCGGGCTGCAGAAGAGTTTTCAGCAAATTTGTGAATAGTTTCCATTATGAATATATAATGCGATATCTGGAATATCTGGGCAACCGAATGATGAGGAGGCCGGTGTGCAGCACATTCACCTGGAGGACATCATAAACGAGAGGTTCAATTGAGTCACGCGTTAAAACCGAATTGATTTGCAAACGAGTGTATTTCTCGAAAACAGTGCAATTTATGTTGAAGTAGGTGATGAGGCTAACGGAAATTCGGGGATTGCGCCCACCTGATGAGCCCTAATTGGAAGGGCGAAACCGGTG
>NW_008751993.1:435785-437508 GCF_000715545.1 Opisthorchis viverrini | reverse complement strand
CAGTGCAATTTGGGTTCAAGTAGATGATAAGCAAGAGGGAAATTAGAGGACCGCGCCTACGGCGTGAGCCCCATGTTGAAGGGGAAAACGATCGTTGGATTATATATTGATTTCATTACATTTGCCTGTAGATTTCTTTATGAAAATAAACTCCGATATCTCGAATATCGTGCCAACTGAATCATGAGGCGGCCTGTGTGCAGCACATACAGCTGGAGAACATCATAAACGAGAGATTCAATTGAGTCTCCCGTGAAAACCAGATTGATTTGCAAACGAGTGTATTTCTCGAAAACAGAGCAATTTGGGTTGAAGTAGATTATATGTTTATAGTATTCACGGGGTTCCGCCTGGCGTATAAGACGAAAGTGGAAGGGCGAAACCCGCTTTGCGCTGACGAAGTGTTTTCAGCAAACTTGTGATTAGCTTCCCCTATGAAAATAAACCGCGATATCAGGAATATCGTGCCAACTGAATGAAAGGGCGGCCTGTGTGCAGCACATTCAGCTGGAGGACATCAAAGACGAGGGATTCAATTGAGTCTCGCGTGAAAACCGAATTGATTTGCAATTGAGTGTATTTCTCGCAAAGATTGCAATTTTAGTTCTTGGAGGTTTTACGGTTCCCGGAATCTCGAGGACAGCGGCTAGCCGATGAGCCGAATTCGGAGGGCCGAAGATTGTGTTGTTCTGTCGAAGATCTTTCACCAAATTGTGAATATTTTCACTTATCAAGATATACTGCGATATTTGGAATATCGTGCAAATTTAATGTTCAGGCTGCCTGTGTGCAGCTCATTCAGCTGGAGGACATCATGAACGAGAGATTCAATTGAGTCTCGGTTGAAAACCGAATTGATTTCAAATGAGTCTATTTTTCGTAAAAATTGTAATTTTAGTTCATAGAGGTAATACGGTTCAGGGAATCTCGGGGACTGTGCCCAACATCTGAGTGCAAAATGGAAGCGAGTAAATAGTGGTGAGCTGTCGAAGAGATTTCAGGAAACATGCGAGAAATTTCCTTTATCACAGTATACTGCGATGTCTGGAGTATCGTTCCAACTGAATGTTGAAGCGGCCTGTGTGCCGCACATTCAGCTGGAGGACAACACGAACGAGAGATTCAATTGAGTCTCGCGTGATAACAAAATGGATTTGCAAATGTGTGTTTTTCGAAAACAGTGTAATTTCGGTTGAATTAGATGATCAGGTTGAGGGAAACTTGCAGAGTGCGCATATCTGATGAGCCCAACGTGGAAGGGCGAAACCGGCGCTGGGCCGTCGAAGAGTATTCAGCAAGGTTGTGAGAAGTTTCCTTTGTGAAATTATGCTGCGATATCTGGAATATCGTAGCAACTGAATGATGAGGCAGCCTGCATGCAGCACACTCAGCTGGAGGGCTTCATTACGAGAGGTTCAAATGAGACTGGCGTGAGAACAGAATTGATTTGCCAATGAGTGTATTTCTCGAAAACAGTGCAATTTGGTTTGAAATAAATGATAATGTTGAGGGAAAATTGCAGAGTGCGCATATCTGATGAGCCCAAATTGGAAGAGCGAAACCAGTGGTGGTGAGCTGCCGAAAGGTTTTCAGCAAACTTGTGAGTAGTTTCCTTTATGAAAATATACTGCGATATCTGGAATATCGGGCCAACTGAATGATGAGGCGGCCTGTGTGCAGCACATTCAGCTGGATGACATGATGAACGAGAGATTCAATTGAG
>NW_008751993.1:416973-434334 GCF_000715545.1 Opisthorchis viverrini | reverse complement strand
GAGAAATTTCCTTTATCACAGTATACTGCGATGTCTGGAGTATCGTTCCAACTGAATGTTGAAGCGGCCTGTGTGCCGCACATTCAGCTGGAGGACATCATATACGAGAGATTCTATTAGGACTCGCGTGAAAACCATATTGATTTTAAATAGGTTTTTTGCTCGACAACGGTGCAATTTGTGTTGATATAGGTGATATTGTTGACGGAAACTCGAGGACTGCGCCCACCTGATGAGCCGAAATTGGATAGGCGAACCCTGTGGTCGGCTATCGAATAGCTTTCAGCAAACTTGTGAATAATTTCTTTTATGAAATATACTGCGGCATCAGGAATATCGTGCCAACGGAATGATGAGGCGGCCTGTGTGCCGCACATTCAGCTGGAGGACAACACGAACGAGAGATTCAATTGAGTCTCGCGTGAAAATGGAATTGATTTGCAAGTGAGTCTAATTTTCGGAAAAATTGTAATTTTACTTCATGGAGGTAATACGGTTCAGGGAAACTCGGGGGCTGTGCCCAACATTTGAGTGCAAAATGGAAGCGAGTAAATAGTGGTGGGCTGTCGAAGAGATTTCAGGAAACATGCGAGAAATTTCCTTTATCACAGTATACTGCGATGTCTGGAGTATCGTTCCAACTGAATGCTGAAGCGGCCTGTGTGCCGCACATTCATCTGGAGGACATCATATACGAGAGATTCTATTAGGACTCGCGTGAAAACCATATTGATTTTAAATAGGTTTTTTGCTCGACAACGGTGCAATTTGTGTTGATATAGGTGATATTGTTGACGGAATCTCGAGGACTGCGCCCACCTGATGAGCCGAAATTGGATAGGCGAACCCTGTGGTCGGCTATCGAATAGCTTTCAGCAAACTTGTGAATAATTTCTTTTATGAAATATACTGCGGCATCAGGAATATCGTGCCAACGGAATGATGAGGCGGCCTGTGTGCCGCACATTCAGCTGGAGGACATCATACACGAGAGATTCTATTAGGACTCGCGTGAAAACCATATTGATTTTAAATAGGTTTTTTGCTCGACAACGGTGCAATTTGTGTTGATATAGGTGATATTGTTGACGGAATCTCGAGGACTGCGCCCACCTGATGAGCCGAAATTGGATAGGCGAACCCTGTGGTCGGCTATCGAATAGCTTTCAGCAAACTTGTGAATAATTTCTTTTATGAAATATACTGCGGCATCAGGAATATCGTGCCAACGGAATGATGAGGCGGCCTGTGTGCCGCACATTCAGCTGGAGGACAACACGAACGAGAGATTCAATTGAGTCTCGCGTGATAACAAAATGGATTTGCAAATTGTTGTTTTTCGAAAACAGTGTAATTTCGGTTGAATTAGATGATCAGGTTGAGGGAAACTTGCAGAGTGCGCATATCTGATGACCCAACGTGGGAAGAGCGAAACCAGTGGTGGTGAGCTGCCGAAAGGTTTTCAGCAAACTTGTGAGTAGTTTCCTTTATGAAAATATACTGCGATATCTGGAATATCGGGCCAACTGAATGATGAGGCGGCCTGTGTGCAGCACATTCAGCTGGATGACATGATGAACGAGAGATTCAATTGAGTCCCGCGTGAAAACGGAATTTATTTGCAAATGAGATTATTTCTCGAAAACACTGCAATTTAGGTTGAAGTAGATGTGAAATTTGTTGGAAACACTTGCACTGCGCCTAACCGGTGAGCGCAAATTGGAAGAGCCAAACCGGTGTTGGGAGGTCGAATTGTTTTCAGCAGACATGCGAGTAGTTACCTTTATGAAAATGTACTGCGATATGTAGAATTTCGTCCCAACTTAATGATGAGGCGGCCTGTGTGCAGCACATTCAGCTGGATGACATGATGAACGAGAGATTCAATTGAGTCCCGCGTGAAAACGGAATTTATTTGCAAATGAGTTTATTTCTCGAAAACACTGCAATTTAGGTTGAAGTAGATGTGAAATTTGTTGGAAACACTTGCACTGCGCCTAACCGGTGAGCGCAAATTGGAAGAGCCAAACCGGTGTTGGGAGGTCGAATTGTTTTCAGCAGACATGCGAGTAGTTACCTTTATGAAAATGTACTGCGATATGTAGAATTTCGTCCCAACTTAATGATGAGGCGGCCTGTGTGCAGCACATTCAGCTGGATGACATGATGAACGAGAGATTCAATTGAGTCCCGCGTGAAAACGGAATTTATTTGCAAATGAGATTATTTCTCGAAAACACTGCAATTTAGGTTGAAGTAGATGTGAAATTTGTTGGAAACACTTGCACTGCGCCTAACCGGTGAGCGCAAATTGGAAGAGCCAAACCGGTGTTGGGAGGTCGAATTGTTTTCAGCAGACATGCGAGTAGTTACCTTTATGAAAATGTACTGCGATATGTAGAATTTCGTCCCAACTTAATGATGAGGCGGCCTGTGTGCAGCACATTCAGCTGAAGGACATCATAAACGAGCGATTAAATTGAGGCTCGCGTGAAAACCGAATTGATTAGCAAATGAGTGTATTCCTCGAAAGAGTGCATTTTGGGTTGAATAGATTGCAATTTTTAGGAAACACGAGGAACGTCCTGGTTTATAAGCGCAAAACGGAACGGCGAATCCGGTGGTGGGCTTTCGAAGAGCTTTCAGGAATCTTGTGAGTAATTTCCTTTACGAAAACATACTGCGATATCTGGAATATTGTGGCAACTGAATGATTAGGCGGGCTGTGTGCACCACATTCAGCTGGAGGACATAAAAAACGAGAGACTCATCTGAGTCTCCCGATAAAACCGAGTTGATTTGCAAATGAGTGTATTTATCGAAAACTGTGCAGTTTGGGTTGAAGTAGATAATATATTTTACGGAAACTCCGTGAATGCGCCTAACTGATGAGTCCAAGGTGGAAGGGCGAAATCGCTGGTGAATTTTCGAAGAGTTTTCAGCAAACTTGTGAGTAGGTACCCTTAGGAAAACGTACTGCGATATCTGGAATATCGTGCCAACTAAATGATGAGGCGGCCTGTGTGCAGCACATTCATCTGGAGGACATCATAAATGAGAGATCGAATTGAGTCTCGCGTGAAAAGCATATTGATTTTAAATAGGTTTTTTGCTCGACAACGGTGCAATTTGTGTTGATATAGGTGATATTGTTGACGGAAACTCGAGGACTGCGCCCACCTGATGAGCCGAAATTGGATAGGCGAACCCTGTGGTCGGCTATCGAATAGCTTTCAGCAAACTTGTGAATAATTTCTTTTATGAAATATACTGCGGCATCAGGAATATCGTGCCAACGGAATGATGAGGCGGCCTGTGTGCCGCACATTCAGCTGGAGGACATCATACACGAGAGATTCTATTAGGACTCGCGTGAAAACCATATTGATTTTAAATAGGTTTTTTGCTCGACAACGGTGCAATTTGTGTTGATATAGGTGATATTGTTGACGGAATCTCGAGGACTGCGCCCACCTGATGAGCCGAAATTGGATAGGCGAACCCTGTGGTCGGCTATCGAATAGCTTTCAGCAAACTTGTGAATAATTTCTTTTATGAAATATACTGCGGCATCAGGAATATCGTGCCAACGGAATGATGAGGCGGCCTGTGTGCCGCACATTCAGCTGGAGGACAACACGAACGAGAGATTCAATTGAGTCTCGCGTGATAACAAAATGGATTTGCAAATGTGTGTTTTTCGAAAACAGTGTAATTTCGGTTGAATTAGATGATCAGGTTGAGGGAAACTTGCAGAGTGCGCATATCTGATGAGCCCAACGTGGAAGGGCAAAACCGGCGCTGGGCCGTCGAAGAGTATTCAGCAAGGTTGTGAGAAGTTTCCTTTGTGAAATTATGCTGCGATATCTGGTATATCGTAGCAACGCAATGATGAGGCAATCTGTTTGTTGCACACTCAGCTTAAGGACATCATTATCGGGAGAATCAAATGAGCCTCGCGTGTCAACCGAATTGATGTTCAAGCCATTATATTTTCCAAATGTGTGCAATTTGTGTTGATGTATGTTATATATTTGAAGGAAAATCAGGGATGCGTCCGTGTGATTAGCCCCAAGTTGAAGGACGAAAGTTTGGTGGGGTGTTTTAATAATTTTCAGCCAAATTGCGAGTAGTTACCTTGATGAAATTATACTGCGGTATCTAGAATATCGTGCCAACTGAATGATGAGGCAGCCCGTTTGGAGCATATTCAGCTGGAGGACATCATAAACGAGAGATTCAAATGAGCCGCGGGTGAAAACCTAATTGATTTGCAATAGTGTGTATTTCTCCAAAACAGTACAATTTGGTTGAAGTAAATGATATTTTTGACGGAAATTCGTTGACTGCGCCTACCTGATGAGCCCAAATTGGAAGGCCGAAGCCGGTGGTGTGCTGTTGAAGAGACCTCAGCAAACTTGTGAGCAGATTCCTATATGAAAATATACTGCGATTCCTGGAATATCTTAGCAACTGAATGATGAGTCGTCTTGTGTGCAGCTCATTCAGCTGGAGGACGTCATAAAAGAGAGATTCAACTGAGTCTCCCGTGAAAACGGAATTGAATTGGAAATGAGTGTATTTCTCGAAAACAGTGCAATTTGGGTTGAAGTAGATGATAAGTTTGACGGAAACTCGGGGACATCGCCTGACTGGTGAGCCCCAACTGGAATGTCTAAGCTGGTGGTGGGCTGTCGAAAAATTTTCAGCAATCTTGTGAGTAATTTCCTTTATGAAAATATACTGCGACGTGTGGAATATCCTGCCAACTGAATCAAGAGCCGGCCTGTGAGCTGCGCACTCAGCTGGAGCACATCACATACGAGAGTTTAAATTGAGTCTCGCGTGAAAGTGAATAGATTGGCAAATGAGAGTATTTTTGAAAACTGTTCTATTGGAGTAAATCTGGGTTATTTTATTTAAGGAAACTCAGGGAATGCGCCTAATTGATGAGCCCAAAGTTTGTGGGCGAAACTGGTGGTGGGCTTTTGTAGAGATTTAAGCAAATTTGTGTGTTTTCTTTAAGAAAATATAATGCGATATCTGGAATACCGTGGCTACTGAATAATGAGGCAGCCCGTGTCTAGCATATTCATCTGAAAGACATCATAAACGAGAGATTCAAATGAGTCTCGCGTGAAAACCAAATTGATGTGCAAATGAGTGTATTTCTCGAAAACAGTGGAATTTCGGTTGACGAAGGTGATCAAGTTGACGGAATCTCGTGGCCTGCGCCTACCTGACGAGCCGAACGTGCACGGGCGAAACCGGCGCTGGGCTGTCGAAGAGTTTTCAGCAAGGTTGTGAGAAGTTTCCTTTGTGAAATTATGCTGCGATATCTGGTATATCGTAGCAACGCAATGATGAGGCAATCTGTTTGTTGCACACTCAGCTTAAGGACATCATTATCGGGAGAATCAAATGAGCCTCGCGTGTCAACCGAATTGATGTTCAAGCCACTATATTTTCCAAATGTGTGCAATTTGTGTTGATGTATGTTATATATTTGAAGGAAAATCAGGGATGCGTCCGTGTGATTAGCCCCAAGTTGAAGGACGAAAGTTTGGTGGGGTGTTTTAATAATTTTCAGCCAAATTGCGAGTAGTTACCTTGATGAAATTATACTGCGGTATCTAGAATATCGTGCCAACTGAATGATGAGGCAGCCCGTTTGGAGCATATTCAGCTGGAGGACATCATAAACGAGAGATTCAAATGAGCCGCGGGTGAAAACCTAATTGATTTGCAATAGTGTGTATTTCTCCAAAACAGTACAATTTGGTTGAAGTAAATGATATTTTTGACGGAAATTCGTTGACTGCGCCTACCTGATGAGCCCAAATTGGAAGGCCGAAGCCGGTGGTGTGCTGTTGAAGAGACCTCAGCAAACTTGTGAGCAGATTCCTATATGAAAATATACTGCGATTCCTGGAATATCTTAGCAACTGAATGATGAGTCGTCTTGTGTGCAGCTCATTCAGCTGGAGGACGTCATAAAAGAGAGATTCAACTGAGTCTCCCGTGAAAACGGAATTGAATTGGAAATGAGTGTATTTCTCGAAAACAGTGCAATTTGGGTTGAAGTAGATGATAAGTTTGACGGAAACTCGGGGACATCGCCTGACTGGTGAGCCCCAACTGGAATGTCTAAGCTGGTGGTGGGCTGTCGAAAAATTTTCAGCAATCTTGTGAGTAATTTCCTTTATGAAAATATACTGCGAGTTGTGGAATATCCTGCCAACTGAATCAAGAGCCGGCCTGTGAGCTGCGCACTCAGCTGGAGCACATCACATACGAGCGTTTAAATGAGTCTCGCGGTGAAAGTGAATAGATTGGCAAATGAGAGTATTTTTGAAAACTGTTCTATTGGAGTAAATCTGGGTTATTTTATTTAAGGAAACTCAGGGAATGCGCCTAATTGATGAGCCCAAAGTTTGTGGGCGAAACTGGTGGTGGGCTTTTGTAGAGATTTAAGCAAATTTGTGTGTTTTCTTTAAGAAAATATAATGCGATATCTGGAATACCGTGGCTACTGAATAATGAGGCAGCCCGTGTCTAGCATATTCATCTGAAAGACATCATAAACGAGAGATTCAAATGAGTCTCGCGTGAAAACCAAATTGATGTGCAAATGAGTGTATTTCTCGAAAACAGTGGAATTTCGGTTGACCAAGGTGATCAAGTTGACGGAATCTCGTGGCCTGCGCCTACCTGACGAGCCGAACGTGCACGGGCGAAACCGGCGCTGGGCTGTCGAAGAGTTTTCAGCAAGGTTGTGAGAAGTTTCCTTTGTGAAAATATAATGAGATATCTGGAATATCGTGCCAACTTAATGATCAGGCGGCCTGTGTGTGGGGCGTTCAGCTGGAGAACACCAAAACGAGAGATTCACTTGAGGCTCGCGTGAAAACCGAAATGATTTGCAAAAGAGTGCATTTCTAGAAAACGTTGCCATTTGGGTTGATGTAGATGGTATGGGTGACGGTAACACGGAGACTGCGCCTAACTGAGCAGCCCAAGTTGGAAGGACCAAAGCTGTGGTGGGCTGTCGGAGAGTTTTCAGCAAACTTGTGAATAGTTTCCTTTATGGAAATATACTGCGTTATCTGGAATATTATGCCGGCTTAATGATGAGGCGGCCGGTTTGGAGCACATTCAGCTTGAGGACATCATATACGAGAGATTCAATTGAGTCTGGCGTGAAAACCGAATTGATTTGCGAATGAGTGTATTTGTCGATAACAGTGCAATTTGGGTTGAAGTTGATGATAAGTTTGAAGGACACTCGGACAGCGCCTACGTGATGTGCCGAAAGTGGAATGGCGAAACCGGTTGTGGGGTGTCGAAGAGGTTTTAGCAAACATGTGGGTAGTTTCCATTATGAAAGTATACTGCGATATCTTGAATATCGTGCCAACTGAATGACGAGGCAGCCTGTGTGCAGCACAATCTGCCAGGGGACATCAAAATGAGAGATTAAATTGAATCTCGCCGGAAAACCGAGCTGATTTGCAAATGAGTGTCTCTCTCGAAAACAGTGCAATTTGGGTTGAATTAGATGATGATTTTGACGGAAACGCGAGGACCGCGCCTACGTGATGAACCCAAACGTGAAGGGCGAAACCTGTGGTGGGATTTAGTAGAGTTTCGGCAAACTTGTGACTAGCATCCTTCAAAAAGTATACGCCGATATGTGGAATATCGTGTCAAATGAATGAATAGGCGGCCTGTTTGCAGCGCATTCACCTGGAGGACTCCATAATCAAGAGATTCAATTGAGTTGCCCGTGAAAGAAGATTTGATTGGCAACTGGGTGTATTTTTGAAATCAGTGCAATTTGGGTTGAAGCAGATGTTATGTTTGACGGAAACTCGGGAAGTGCGCCTACCTGATGAGCCCACAGTGCAAGGCCGAAACCGGTGGTGGGATGTCGAACAGTTTTCAGCAAACTTGTGAGTAGTTTCCTTTATGAAAGTATACTGCGATATCTGGAATATCGTGCTAGATGAATCACGAGCAGGCCTGTGTGCAGCACATTCAGCTGGAGGACATCATAACGGAGAGATTCAATTGAGTCTCGCGTGAAAACCTAATTGATATGCAAATGAGTGTATTTACCGAAAACAATGCATTTTGGGTGCAGTAGATGATAAGTTTGACGGAGTCTCGTGGACTGCCCCTACCTGACGAGCCGAAAGTGGAAGGGCGAACCCGGTGATCGGCTGTCGAAGAGATTTTAGCAAACTTGTGATTATTTTTTTATGAAAATATACTGCGATATCCGGAATATCGTGCCAACTGAATGAAAAGGGGGCCTGTTTGCAGCACATTCAGCTGGAGGATATCATAAACGAGCGATTCAATTGAGTCTCACGTGAAAACCGAATTTATTTGTAAATGAGTGTATTTCTAGAAAAGTGTGCTATCTGAGTAAAATTAGGTTATATTATTTATGGAAACTCAGGGACTCCGCCTACCTGATGAGTCCTAAGTGGGAATGCAAAACAGGCGGTTTTCTGATGAACAGATTTCATCAAAATTGTGAGAAAATTCCTTTATGAAATGATGCTGCGATATCTGGAATGTCGTGCGAACCGAATGATGAGGCGGCCTGTGTGCAGCACATTCATCTGGATTTGCAAATGTGTGTATGTCTCGAAAACCGTGCAATTTTGTTTGAAGTAGATGATAAGGTTGACGGAATCTTGCTGAGTGCACCCACCAGATGAGTCAAATTTGGATGAACGATAGCGGTGGTGGGCTGACGAAGAGTTTTCAGCAAACATATTTTTATTTCCTTTATGAAAATATACTGCGATATCTGGAATTTCCTGCCAACTGAATGATGAGGCGGCCTGTGTGCCGCACATTCATATGGTGGACATCATAAACGAGAGATTCAATTGAGTCTCGCGTGAAAACCAAATTGATTTGCAAATGAGTGTATTTCTCGAAAACAGTGAAATTTGGGTTGAAGTGGATTATAAGTTCGACGGAAACCCGGGGAATGCGCCTAAATGGTTTGCACAAATTGGAATGGCGAAAACGAAGGCGGGCTGCCGAATAGACATCAACAATCCTGTGATTAGCTTTCTTTATGAAAACATTCTTCGATATCTGGAATATCGTGCTAACTGAATGTCGAAAATGCCTTTGTGCCGAGCATTCAACTGGAGGACATCATGATCGAGAGACTCAATTGAGTCTTGCGTGAAAACCAAATTGATATACAGATGAGTGTATTTCTCGAACGCAGTGCAATTCGGGTTGACGTAGATTATATTGTGGACGGAAACTCGGGACCGCGCCTACGTGGTTAGCCGAAAGTTGAAGGGCGAACCTGGTGGTGAGCCCTCGAAGAGATTTTAGCAAACATGTGGGTAGTTTCCCTCATTGAAATATAATGCGATATCTGGAATATCGTGCCCAGTGAATGAGGAGGAAGACTGTGTGCAGCACAATAAGCCGGAGGACATCAAAATGAGAGATTCAATTGAATATCTGGTGAACCCGAAATGATTTGCAAATGAGCTTGTTTCTCGAAAACACTTCAATTTTCTTTGAATTAGATGATAATTTTGACGGAACCACGGGGAGCGCGCATACCTGATGAGCCCAAATTTGAAGGACGGAACAGGCGGTGGGATTTTGTAGATGTTCGGCAAATTTGTGAGTAGTGTCCTTCATGGAAGCATACTGCGATATGGGGAATATCGTGTCTAATGAATGCATATGCGGCCTGTGTGCAGCACATTCAGCTGGAGGATATCAAAAACGAGAGATTCAATTGAGTCTCGCTTGAAAAACGAAATGGTTTGCTGATGAGTGTATTTCTCGAAAACAGTGCAATTTGAGTAAAACTAGGTAATATTATTTACGAAAACTCAGGGACTCCGCCTACCTAATGAGACCAAAGTGGAAGTGCGAAATCGGCGGTTGGCTGTTGAAGAGATTTCAGCAAACATGTGAGCAGATTCCTTTATGAGCATATACTGCGATGTCTGGAATATCGTGCCAGCTGAATGGTGAGGCGGCCTGTGTGCAGCACACATAGAGCTGGAGGACATCATAAACGAGAGATTCAATTGAGTCTTGCGTGAAAACCTAATTGATTTGCAGATGAGTGTATTTCTCGAAATCAGTGCAATTCGGGTTGACGTAGATGATAATGTTGACGGAAACTCGGGACCGCGCCTACGTGATGAGCCCAAATGGAAGGGCGAAACCGGTGGTGGGATGTTGAATAGTTTTTGGCAAATGTGTGAGTAAAGTCCTTCGGGAAAGCATACTGCGATATGGGGAATATCGTGTCAGATGAATGATGAGGCGCTTTTTGTGCAGCACATTCAGCTGGAGGACATCATAAATTAGAGATTCAATTGAGTGACGCGCGAAAACCAAAATGATTTGCAAATGAGTGTATTTCTCGAAAACATTGAAATTTGGGTTGAGGTAGATTATGCGTTCGAATAATACCCGGGGACTGCGCCTAAATTGTGTGCCCAAATTGGAATGGCTTAAACGAAGTCGGGCCGCTAACAGATTTCACCAATCCTGTGAGTAATTTCCCTTATGAAAATGTACTGCGATATCTGGAATTTCGTGCTAAATGTAACACGAGCAGGTTATTTGCATTACATTCAGCTGGAGGACATCATAAACGGAAGATTCAATTGAGTCTCCCGTGTAAGCCGAATTGGATGCGAATAAGTGTATTTCTCGAAAAGAGTGCAATTTGGGTTGAATTAGATGATAGAGTGGACCGAAAATTTGGTCCGGCTCCTACATGATTAGGCCAAATTTTAATGGCGAAAACGGTGGGGGTCTGCTTAATAGTTTTAGCAATGTTGTGATTAGACTCCTTCATTAAAATATAATGCGATATCTGGAATATCGTGCCAACTAAATGATGAGGCGTCCTGAAATCAGCATATTCACCTGGAGGACATCGTAAGCGAGAGATTCAGTTGAGTCTCGCGTGAAAACCGAATTGATTTTCAGATGAGTGTATTTCTCGAAAAGTTGCAATTTCGTTTGATGTAGACGATCAGGTTGACGGAAACTCGGAACCCCGCTTACCTGATGAGCCGAAAGTGGAAGGGCGATCCCGGTGGTGGGCTGTCGAAGAGTTTTCAGCAAACTTGTTGTTAGTTTTGCTTTATGACAATATACAGCGTTGTCGTGAATATCATGCCAACTGAATTATGTGGCGGCATGTGTTCAACTTAATCAGCTGCAGGATACAACAAACGTGAGATTCAACTGTGTCGCGCGTGAAGACCGATTTGACTTGCAAATGAGTGTATTTCTCGAAAACAGTGCAATTTGGGTTGGACAAGATGGTAAGGTTAACGGAAACTCGGGGACTGCGCGTACCTGATGATCCCAAATTGGATGGGCGATAACGCTGTTGGGCTATCGACGAATTTTTGCCATACATATTTTTATTTCCCTTTATTAATATATTATGTGATATCTGGAATTTCGTGCCAACTGAATGAGGAGGCGGCCTGAGTGCAGCACATTCCGCTGGAGGACATCATAAACGAGAGATTCAATTGAGTCTCGCGTGAAAACCGAGGTGATTTGCAGGTGAGTGTATTTCTCGATATCTTTTCAATTTTGTTGAAATGGATAATGATGATTTTGTTATATTTTTTCCTATGCCTGTTGGAAACTTGCCCAACTGTCGGGGATATTTAGAGTACTTTTCGGGAACGCAGAATATGTAACTTCGGCAGTCGCTTTTTTCCATAATGTTTCTTGTAAGCTTGTTTAACAGTAGCTTTCGAAGTGTTGTTAGTGGTCATCTGAGTTGTGCTCGTATTACAAGTACAGCAATAGTGGAACAAAATTCAGCAACATCAGTGTTTACACAAGTGTTCCGGATCAAGCGACGCCCCATCTAGCTAACTTAGATGTGCTCTGTCTGATATCCCGTTTTTGTGTAAAAGAGCGCCATACGGCGCAGCGGCTTCGGTTGTTTTCGGAAGATACTTCCGCCCATCTTCAAAACGTAACTATCACGGGCGTCCGCCGTTGTTCGTGCCTTTGGACTCCTGTCCTGTGCCCACTCAAATGAGCCGAGAGCGGTAAATTTACCTCATGTGTACTCATAACTTCGGCAACCTCAATAATATTTGGGCTCTTAGCTCATTGAACCAGGGCACTCTGATCAACGTAAAAATTATCTTTGGAAGCACAAAAGCTACATTCCTTTGGAGGGTAAGCAGATCCAACGAATAGACAGCGTGTTCACGGGATATTCTCGGAGGTGATGCAAGGAAGCAACTATCAATTTTCTCAGTGAGAAGCCCTTCAGCTTGGTGGCCCAGAACACGCAGCCGGGGCTTCTGCATCACAGGAGGCGCGTAAGATGAATGAATGGCAAACCCATGGATACGTGGATTCAGCAACCCTCGTGGGGTTCTTCAGTCCTCGTTTCGGAAAAACAGAAAGTGAATCCAACGAACAAGCACAAAACGTAGCTCGGTTGAGATTGACAAATGAACTGAAGAAAAATTCCCGATCTGACCGCGGATATTGCATTTGAAGGCAGTGTGAGGCAAACGGATGATGCATATATTAGGAATGTGTCTACGTGGATGTCGCTACCTGATACATGATAGAGAAGGAAGGAAGAAAGGCTTCAGTAGCGGTCTTTTTCGACATATATACCGGACAAGGCAGCCGGTATGATGACAACACTCGCTGCCGATGTGAAATGAGATCACCAGTGAGCGTGCAATTCATACTTGAACTTAGGCTGTGATAGTACAAGTGTAAGGATGAATACCCCCACCGCGAAGTCGTTCAGTTGCAAACATCAACCAAGCAGCTACAAACTACTGACCAGGAAAGTAAGCGTTTCATTTGCTCATAGTTTTCAAACCTGAACATTCTCAAAAGTCCTCTTCAACTTGCACAGCTATTCAGTAAGCGAACAACGCAAAGCGGTTCCACATGCTCCGCCATAAACTCCACCTTCTATTTGACGCGGATCGGAGCTACATGAAGAACGCAGGCTACTCGTATGCCTCATAAGTAGTATCCGTCGTTACAGCGGGGCACCCGGGCAAAGAAATGAAGCACCTCAGTGTCTTCGATTGAGCTCTTTATCAAAAGAGGATATTTGCACCGGTGGGTTTCCACATTTGTGGTGGATTGTTCCGACATTATGAGAAGCTCAAATTCTTAAGGATTATGTCCAACCCCCAATATGGACGACCACCAGCAGTAAACCACCCTGATGTGAGAGATTCTGTGGGTATCACATATAAGCAGCAGGCAGTCAGAGGAGAAAGTACAAGCCCCAACATGGATGAATACTAGCCAGTGACTAACCTGGTATGAAAGGCCCTATGTGTATCGCATATAAAATGCTAAGTGGGCTGTTGAGTGGCACGAACCGCTAGGTACCTATGAGGTCCAATCCCTCTTTGTTTTGCGTTTGAGTGACAGTACTGACAATAGGCGAACAAGAACACATTTTGAGGTTTTTGGAGTTTGTTTCATCCGAAAGGTTCATGAATGAAACATCTTTCAAGACCGAGGGTGTCATCCGTGGTCATCGGGATGATCGTATGTTTAAGACAGACGCGCAGTTGGTCAAGAAATGACTAAGCTCCGTCGATTGTTCAACGAGCCGCCGGAGACAGCACAAGCGGACAGCTGAGCGCAATCTATTGAGAATATATAAGGAACCCTCCTCATCCTTCCCTCAGTCAATCTGCTATACGCATAGCGATTTGTAGAAGCCCTTATATTTAACCATCGATCGATGATATTAGATGGCAGTGGAGATTGACGACCGTGGAAACTATCTAGCCATTGATGCGCCAGACTTTATAACATTTGAGGAATTCGCTTTCGGAAGAATCAGCAATGCACTTTCAGGATAAATTTGGGCAGTGAATTTACACCATTCTAGTGGAAAATTGACGCAGTTTATTTGTTATTCACAATGACTTTGAGGGGTTATCGGGAAAGCACTGTGTGAGGGTTGTTTTGATAGCCATTTAGAAACCGTGTCTCACGTGATGTTGTCCGAAGAAACTGATAAACCCTATGCAGCGAAGCTGTATTGGTAATACGTTTGGATTCACCACAATTACGAAGATTTGAGTTGTTTTCGTCCCTTGGAGAAACACCAGTCCAGTCGCGCTCAAAGATGGGCTTGGGCTAATCAGCTGCTCTTGGCGAATCGACTTACGCTCTCAGTGATTGCTGAAAATGAGCGGGTTTATGACTCTCCAGAGAAACACGAAATTCGCAATACAGATAATTCTCAATAAGAAGGTATCAATTGCACTGTGCTGATCAATATTTACCACTGTTTAATCCCTGTGAGAAAACACATTAGTGTGACGAAAAATTCCGTTTGATGTTTTTCTTACCCGGATGAACAGCTGTTCCCGATGACATTGAATGGTGATGAAGATTAACGACTGTGGAAACTATCCAGCTACTGATGTGCCAAACTTTCAAACATTTGAGGAATTTGCTTCCGGAAGAATCAGAAATGCACATTCAGACACTGAATTAACATCTTTCCAACGCGCATTGACGCAGTTCATTCGTTATTCGTAATGTCATATGGAAAAATAACAGTTTTGACAGATTATTACGAAAGCATGACCTGGATGATGATATCATAGCCATGGAGCAAAATTGTACCATGTAGTGGCGTATGAAGAAACTGATAACTCCAATGCAACGGAAATGTACTGGTAGTTAAGTTGGATTTGGTACATTTAGTAGGGATTGAAGTATTTCGTTTTATTAAGGGATTATCCGACAAACCGCGCATCCAAATGTGGTGGGCTTCTCCTGGCTAAACTGCTCAGTTTTCTGGTAATTGTATTGAAATAGCGAGTGTGCTCTCTCCGGAGAAGCATGAAATGCTTACTAGAGATAATTCTCAACAAGTATGGATCAGTTCTATAACGACCCGGGAAGTTCCGGTAGGTTTTCCCTTTGCCTGAAAGATAAATCTCCCTTGAAATACCCAAACAATGACATGAAACTGTCGACATCATGCTGCTAGTGATTTACTTCAGCTACGCGCTGTTGCGGGAACTGATAATCCATCAGGTATGGATGATCATTGCCATTTCGCCTTCTTCAATCCACCTGTTCCACTCTGCCTGTTATCCTTACTTCACGCGGTATTTTTATCCCCATTCAGGTGGACGTTTACCACGCGTATCAAATCGTGCGTGCAAACAATGTTCCAATGGAGAATATAATTACCTTCGCCCACGATGATACTGCAAACAATCCCAAGTAAATCTGACAGCAGCTGCGATGACAAAAAGGCGTTCCGTTGTTCGGCTTTAAAACGTCTCATTTGTGAGCCATATTTCTCATGGATATAAATCACGGATGAAGTCACCTCGCCGAAACTTATGATGTTTCATGCGTCACTTCACACGTACATCCTGATTCTTTTCTTTCATGCATTTACCTCAGCGGAAGCGCCATGGAAACCTGATGTGATCAGCATAATTGATGGCGAATCATATGCAGCCATTGTGTTATATCTCCGTTCGTGAACAGCAATTGTTAACTACGTCCCATTTGTCAGCAGTCCGAAATTAATGCCATTGAGCCCTGGATGTCGTTTGCATGTATCAGCCGACTGATGATGTGGAGCAAGTACTAAGTAGTCTAAACATTTTGTAATACAGCCCGCTGCTAGGATAATTAAAACAAACCTCGTACTGATCACTGGGCATTTCTTGCCCAATCAAATTTCATTCAAGGGTCCTGGATTAGGATGTGCTCTGCTCCACTGCGGTTGATGTGTGGCCGTAAATTCACCTCAAAGATTCATATTTTCACACAAAAGTAGTACTGCCTTAAGTTGATAACTCAACGTAGTCTAAGTCAGAACTGCTCTAATGATTATTACCTACTACTTAACCGAAAATGTGACACGGGATGCACTCATCGGCGTGAGAATTTATTCAAAAACAAATCAGAGAACCATATTCAAACACAATTAACGAGCATTCAATTACTTTCTACTCGACCTACATATTAATTTCTGCCAAAAGACCCACTGCCACTCTTCATTATTTTATTCCAGAAATCCGTTTTCGGGACAAGTATTCCATGACTACGAGCATGAAAATGTCTAGGAGGGTGTGCTTATTGACTTCCGTGAAGGAGTAAGTCCATGTTCGGGTGCGCAGCAACCAAATGAATTTCTGTATCAGTTCACCAACATTAGGTGAACCATATTCAAACACAATTAACGAGCATTCAATTACTTTCTACTCGACCTACATATTAATTTCTGCCAAAAGACCCACTGCCACTCTTCATTATTTTATTCCAGAAATCCGTTTTCGGGACAAGTATTCCATGACTACGAGCATGAAAATGTCTAGGAGGGTGTGCTTATTGACTTCCGTGAAGGAGTAAGTCCATGTTCGGGTGCGCAGCAACCAAATGAATTTCTGTATCAGTTCACCGTGTAACATTAGGTAAAATGACACTGCGTATCAAAACGCAATTAACGAACTATAATCATAGAGGGCTAACCACTAGCGCATGCAACCATGTGGTTGCAGCCCCACAAGCATGCTCAGTGTATTAACAATATTTTACACGGATTAATTCCCTGTCCGAAACTTTCAAGCTAGCGTCCTGGTCAACAGCACCACCAACAGTCCACGGCGTGTATCAGTGCGCGAAACAAAATACAGTGCGTTGTTCATGCGGTGTATGTGGAAACCACATTCTTGAGTGCGTGGCGCATCGTGGGTGCGCCATTGGAAACTGGTATTTGAAGGACACTAGATCAGGATTGCTATTGATTCCAACCAGAGCTCGTCTTGATGCTGTACCGACAAGTTGCCCAATCTCCCGGAAAATGGAGTGCGAGACAGGCTGCTTGGACCTAGAATTACTTAAATACAAACGGCAAAATTGTGTCGGTACGGAACTCTGTCTGTTTCCATGTTGCCGTCAACCTCGTGTCCAAATATATCCCGAATTTTCACGCAACTCTCATTTGCAAAATAAGTTGGCGTTAACGAGAGAATCAAATGAAGTCCAGCTGAATATTTCATCTATGATATCCTTCATATGCGTGTGCCGTAAAAGGCAAGTCATTAATTGTTACAAAATAAAGCCGATGGAAAGTCGGGGAGTGTGCCTGCCGGATGGGTTATCGAAAAGTTTCCGGTAAGTTAACTAAGATTATACTCCGAGAAGTTATCCTTAGATATCCCGAATGCTGCACCAACCAAACTAACCAGCCGTCCTTGGGCAGCACACTGATCTGCTGAACAGCGTAAATTAGAAATTCAGCTGTGGTTCGGTTGAGTACTAATGAGTGAAACTTCAATATAG
>NW_008751993.1:373565-416943 GCF_000715545.1 Opisthorchis viverrini | reverse complement strand
ACCAAACTAACCAGCCGTCCTTGGGCAGCACACTGATCTGCTGAACAGCGTAAATTAGAAATTCAGCTGTGGTTCGGTTGAGTACTAATGAGTGAAACTCACTTCAATATAGCACCCAGGTCTCACGTGTGCCTCATTCTTTTGCTGCTAAGCTAGACGATCGCTACTTGGTCGTGCTTTTAGAAAACTCCAGTGCAACTCGACTGCAAAAACGCACGTGAAGAAGCAAATCCAACTTCTATACTTGGCAAACACACCAATGATCAATTTTTTCCGTATTCAACATTATGTGGCGGTCCTGAAAGTAATCTGTTTTAAGACTGAACAGATCCTAGATGCTGCAAATGGATAGTTAGAGTGTGGAGAACACCATTGTGACAGGCCTAATTGATCATGCATGCTTATCTGCTTTAGGATGTCACACGGAATGACTTCGTGAAAGTACTGAAAGACGATAAAATACTTGAAGCCAAAGGGAAGCAGGTGATGCAATGGTGAGTTCGCACGGAAGTTGACATCGTTTATTCCCTTGCTAGTCACAGCTAGAAGTCTAGTGTTCCAGGCCAGAATTTTGCGATTTACGAACTGCGTGATCACTATTTCCCTAAGCATTGTGGTTTATAATCTATTCAAGTGGAGTTCTCAGAAGTCGGTCAAAAAGATTTGTTTCACTCCATGGGGAATCCGGTTTATCAATTTCAGACTATGGGTAATTATTATATCAGAGACATCAATCGCCACTGTTAACATATGCCGAAATTAGATATGCGCAGCTGTGAATTGTCAAATATCTGCCCGGACATGTGCAAATTGTGGTAGGTTGATCTTGGTCTGCTCGGATTCAGGATTTGTTTTAGCTAACTGTGTTGACTCGCAAAAAACAGACCTGCAAATTAGATAATCGCTCCTGCCCCGCTGACTGTGGTTTATCAGAAGGTAGCTCTACACAGCCATTCATGGAGACAAAGGAAATGTATTAAAACGACTTTTTTAGGGTTCATAGAATGTTCCGCAAAGTTGTGCTAGAATTTCCGTGAGCTTGTGAGTAGCTCGAAACGAAGGTGCTCGATTCGGAGTGGTTGACGTTCTGACTAATCAGGGTGTGCCTTCGTTTGGTCTGTGTCCTGCACGTGACGTCCGTCCAGATGATGTGATGTTCGGTTTTTAGAGACAGCTTGCCTCCAGATATAACATTATTTCTCAGTGTATACACATATACATAGTTTTATAAACATATCTAATTATGCTACCAAGAGTGTGTTTCCGAAGTAGCTGAGTGTGACTTCCAGTGTAAGGATGATTAAACTAGCTGAAGTGGATAGTTGCCACCAACCAGCTTCATGTATTCGAAACCATAGATGCTACTGTATCCCATGATAAAAGAATAAACCAACTGATTTCCAAAGAATCGAATTCTAATGTGGCCACGCAAATAGCACACTAATTGAAGTTGATTTGACTACTGATTATATCCATTAGCTCCCACGAAACAATATTCTGACCTAAGTGTTCGCCATTCATTCACTTCATTTTTGTTAAGTGCTCAACCTGCAAACCGCATAACTACTGTGCGGACTAATAAGGAAAAGTTGAACATATCTTTTCTACACACCGTAGTCGTCTGTCATTGACAAAAATGAACCGTGGGGGGATTTTTTGTAGCCTGATTTCCTCAATTACCAGTTAGACAAGGCCGTTTACGTTACAACCTGGCTTCAGCAAATTATGACAAAACTCATAATTTTGGGAAATATTACGGTGAATTTTCATACGTTACAACCTGGCTTCAGCAAATTATGACAAAACTCATAATTTTGGGAAATATTACGGTCGAATTTTCATTTCCGCGGCATTTTTGTTGTGCTCCTCTATGCACAAGTGTGCCAGCCGATAGAACACTTTCAAGATCTTCTAGTCATTCTGTATACTTAGAGCGGTCCTGATGACAACGTACTCATTTTCTACTCTGGCCATGGTTCACTTCACCATATTTCCATCCCAGATGGATTAGTAAGTTGGGTTAATTTTTGTAACCACGTTTATAACACACAGCGTTTTCCAAATGCGGCTTAATTGTGAAATGATTGAAGAGGCTTAGATAAACACATTTTGGCCGATTGCCATTGGTTGTTCCTCATAAAAAAGTGTTTATAGTTTAGATTGGCCTACACATCAAGCGAAAAATGGAGCAGAAGCTATGCGGTTCAAACGATTCTATCAAGAGTGATATTTCCGGCAAGTTTGGCAGTTCTAGTCTGTTTGTATTGAATGACATAGTCACATCGATATTGTTTTAGTTGTTAGTTTAGGGTTGCAAAAGTCACATGATTTCGCAGTCGATTCATTTGGAACGCTGAGCAATCGTAGATACCGTACGAAACGGGTCGTATACAGTCACTCATGATGCGTAGATGATACGAAGACTAGATGCTCTGTCTTTCTTCTCCAGAGACAGCGCGAATCTTTGCCAGTATGTAGCGGTTTTCGTATTATTGTGTGAGCAGGCAGTCTGTTATGAAAACCCGAGAAGCAACGTACAACTCTTCCATCCTCATTGGGAATCATCAGTGTTGTGCTTAGTAGTTGCAATAACTGTTCGTCGATTCATTTGGAACGCTGAGCAATCGTAGATACCGTACGAAACGGGTCGTATACAGTCACTCATGATGCGTAGATGATACGAAGACTAGATGCTCTGTCTTTCTTCTCCAGAGACAGCGCGAATCTTTGCCAGTATGTAGCGGTTTTCGTATTATTGTGTGAGCAGGCAGTCTGTTATGAAAACCCGAGAAGCAACGTACAACTCTTCCATCCTCATTGGGAATCATCAGTGTTGTGCTTAGTAGTTGCAACATTTAACTGTTCGGCCACGGGCGACCAACTGAAGGCATGATTCATGTGCACCGAGTCAGGATATAACCTCGCTCATCCTTCAATCAAGGGATCCAGGTCACTGGTGACTGCCTCCTCGAGTGACAACTTCTCACATAAAAATCTATCTTCCTGTTGATGGATTATTGTTCCGTCTAAGCTACCTACAGCCCGTTGGTAGTGTGATGGCATTTGGATTTTTTCAATTTAATGGAAATCAATCTAAATTTTTGTGAAACGTGTTTGGGGCTAACATTCTCTTGATAGATTAGCTTACAGGAAGACATTGAAATCTGCAAAGATTAGTAAACAGCGGATGGGATGTGGAAGTTGGATATATGGTTAAAAACGTCCGTGAAGTTGCCAGTCGGAGTGGTCTGAAAACCGTTCGTTCAGGGAACCAAAATACATTTAACGAGGTGCCTATCCATAACTCCGGGAGGATTAAGTGATATGCACTGATATTTTGTCCTCTGAGTGATCCTGGTGACCAGTAATTTCAAAAAAGCAATAGCCAGCCAGGTGGAATACGCATTCCGGTCCTTCCTGCTATTCTACCCAAATGAAGCACGAGGGCTGAGACGATGCCAGGGTTCCAATACCCAGACGGGATTAGTTGGAATGCTGAGATTAGTTTGAAACTCGGACTCCCAGTTCAGCAAGTTTACGATTTATTCACTCAGCTATCTCGAGCTCACGAAAATTTTCCTTCTTGTCTTGCGACAGGTCTCTGCGTTAAAGCTGAATGATACACTCGCCTATATGTATTCAAATAGAATGTAAATTTGGTGCTGTAGTTGGAGACTTGCTACTCCTACTCTGTGTTTTGCCATGTTCTTCATTCAAATATGGGAGGCAAGTGGCTGGCTGTGGTGTAGAAACTGTGAAATAGCATCCAGAATTTCCCTAATTTATGGTTAAAATACCGCGCCGGTCCAAGCGAATTCAGCTTAATATCTTGCTTATAGGAGTGTTTGGCAACTCCCGTCAACTCTGAATTGAATAAGTAATTAAGTTTGAGGGCGAGTCAAGAAGTGCGCTTACCTGTTTAGCCCCAAGAAGCTTGAAAACCATGGTGCTCTCTGAACAAATTTTCAACGACCTCCCTAGTAGTGTGTGTGCACCTCCATAATTTCTGTTAGTCACAGTATCTGTTGGTCGATAAATTGCATCATTGTTCCACACTTTCTGATATTGATCTATTCGTTCTTTTAGTTGAACCATCTAGAACTATCTTCGTGACAAATTCAGCCAAAGTAAATGAAAAATCCTACTCTGTTGTTTGCAATGGTGAGCGAATCAAAGCTTGTCTGGCAGATGAATACTCGTATGCCTGGATTACGGATTAAGAATACGTGAGTTTCATGAAACCGGTTGCAAATAAACCTGTCCGTTGTGGATGGGTAGTCTGGTAAAAGTCAGCAGCAAGTAGTAGACCGTTTGATTCTTTTAACAACTTATTTCTAATTTTTAATAAGCAAGTGTAAATCCCTGGATGACAGCCGGGGCAGGTGTACTTGGGAGTCAGCAAATACTATTGGCATATGTGAACACTCGGCCAAAATTTTTGCATTGGATGCTGGAACCCCTTGTTCAGGCGCCGTCCAGATGTACGCTGTGCCTCAGTCTTTCACATCGATGCTTGCGTCTATCCAGAACTCATTCGTGAAATGAATACTTCGCAGCGTGTGGCGTATTCGGCAACGGAGTATTTGATGGTTTCGTCAACGTCTGCTTACTTAAAAACTGAACCTCAGAATACAGAGAGAACATGTTTTCCAGCAAAGTTAAACGTTCCAATTGTGGTTTATTTTGGCTTGCTGGGTAACGCTTTTCCTTTGGCCTGCACCGTGCTCAGCAATGTGTTCTTTCATTGGTACAACTGGTAAGTTTCTTGATATCCCTTTCGGTTCAGATTCTCTGAAAGTGATCATCAAACGTCTGGGTGATTTTGGTTACCTCGCCCTCTAAAATGGGGACCGCCTGACGCCCACCGTGTCTGGTTGGAGACTGCAACGAACGACTCGAATCAGGGTTAGTGGAGTTGTTGTTATCATCTTCGATTAAGTTCACCTAAGTGGGTGTCTGGAACCGTAGGCGCATGCGAATGATTGTGATAGGCAATACTAACAGTTCTTCTCACCCACTTTGATTATTTTCTCTTGAATGGGGCTTCTAAAGAAATTTGAATGGACGAAGAGAGGCCTCAGTGTGAAACACGGATGACGACAATGATGATGAAGGTGAGGATGATGATGAATAACTCCCTAGAGCGTCAGATCGTTGAATTGTGTTGCATGTTTATGTTGTCCAGGCATAGTGGAGTGCCCTATGTTTCATCAGTAATATGCGTCGTACCATAACTCGTTTGTCTCACCACTATTGGTTTCACTGATTTTGCCCACAGTGAATTAACCTTAAGATTTCATAAGCTGATCCACCTGCTTCACGTAGCCCCCGTTTTTTCATTATCTTCCTCTGGCGCGCAGGAGGACTTAAACGGCGTACACTGGAGCAAAAGTACAAGGAGGTGAAAACGAGGACAAAAAACGTCACGCGATGAAATGCGGTGAAATGGTGAGACACAAAATGTCACGGAGAGATAAAGTTGAGTCACTTGTGAAAAATGCGTGTATTTAACAAGATGACAGTCGCATTTCATTAGCTTAGAAATGTGGTGGTTAAGGTAGAAAATAGCTGCTTGGGGACTTCAGATTCCACAGACGAAATTCAGCAAGGCAGCTGCTCGAGGCATCTGGGTATGCAAGCATAGCCATTGTCATGTTTGGATAACCAAGTAATGGCGTAGCACACGTTGTGCTTGATTAATTTGTGTTATGGTACAAATGAACTCAAATCCATATGAATCATCTACAAGTAACTCACAGGAAGGATAGACTCACGCGATGACGGAAAGTCTAATTTGAGAACATATCACTCGAGGAGCCAGTCGATACGTAGCCACATGATGTGGTTTCCCGTGATTGAACAATGAGTGACGCTGTGTGCTGTCTACGTGAAGGCCATCACACTGCTGACCACTCCCTTGCGGCTTAACGGTTTAGATTTTTTCATTGGCGGAAGTTCGCCGGTACGGAGTTCCCTACTGAAGTGAGATCCGCACTGTTTCTGATTCCCAATAAAGATGAAACAGCCATATTTAGAACAGCTTCTTGGTTTTTCAGCAAATGTTTGCATCACTAAGCTGATGAAATATCTTATCGAACGAGGAAGTTTTGCTAAGTGGCACAGAAAGGAAGTGCACAATATCACAAGTATAAACGATCGTTACACGCACGTCACAGCCTCATCGTCGTTTAATTTTAAACTATAATCTTTGACGACGTCTTCAGTTAATTAGGTAGCTGAGTTAAACGATTCAATCAGATGTTCAAGTTCCATGGCAACTTAAATCCTATTTTTGTGAGCATATCAGTGGTGAGCGATTTATTTGTAGTTTGCAACGAATGGTGTGTGTGGTTACAAGACTTGCTTTAATAAAAAACAGTGATACTCTGATTTCGTTCATTTTATAGTCACAAGATGGCGAAACATATGTTTGAAGCACTAAATTAATTTGTGCAATTTTTAGTAGCTGACAAGCAATAAAATGACGTTCACGGTACCGTGCGCTAGCAAGGACATCCGAGTTAAAATCCGTAAAGTACGTCGGCCAATGGGACACTGCGATTTGGTCGTATGCACGATAAGCATAACGCTCAAAATGAGATGACCGTTAGCGATTTATTGGACGCCGGTGCTTTACGCTAGTGCTTGAGAAACAGCTGCGGAAGTGATGTCCGTTAAACAGCCGGATCCTTCACCACGAACACTTCAGCACTAAAGTGTCGAACTATAGTTACCGGGTATGCTGCTTCCTTATTGACTGGAACAAGTCGCTATCTTGGTTGAAAATACACTGATAGACATTTGTCTATTTCTTTATATCAGGCGGTCGGAAGTCTCCCTGTTGGTAATTTTCAAGGTTATTGTGATCTTTAAACCATGCTTACAACCATGCGAGTTGCAATCGCAAGAGAAATCTTATTTTAAGATTAGCTCAGCAACATCACTTAAAAGATTTTGTGATGAAAATAAGAATCTCTGTGACCAGCAGAGAGACGAAAAGCCTCTCCATATGTTGTGTTTCAAATGTCTGAAGCTTGTGACAATTGGTAGTTAACTTGACTACGGTGGTGAATAGCCCCGTTGAAGATTCTCGTGTTTGTAGGTCCATGTGTAATAATTGGGAACTCGAGGGAGGTTTTACGCGGGCTAACCCGTATCGGCTGAATTGGAAAAATGTCGCAGCCAGTCTGATTTCTCTTTCTAAAATGAATCCGTCAGTAACCTTGAAATGTTGCTTTTTGCCAAGTTCGTTGTATAAATTGTAGGGGTAGCGGATGCCCTCAGTAGCAAGCCATTGGCGAGAGAGTGTGGAAGTATGTTGCAGTTGCCTTCAAACGTCTATGTAAGCGTAAAGTGCAGCTCGAAACATAAACGATGATCTACCTATCTCGATTTGGCTAATTCCCGCAAAAGCGACAACACGTAAACACGTAGGACAACCCCCCACAATCAGAAATATGGCCACATACTTGAACCAACCAGGAAAGGTCCGGCGCAACTCAAGAAGGATTTGACGGTGAGCGTTGACGCAGCTCAATTGGGTGTCATATCATTATATTACACACAATACACATAACCGAGTAATTAAAGGTGACACAACGGTTTTAATCAAAAATTTGTCCGATACGTTAAGGTTGTTAGTGACTCAGTGGGTCACGGCACTAAATGACATTTCCTCAGGCCGTGATAGCGATCTAAACGTTAGAATCATTTAGCTAGCAAGAAAAAAATGCTCCTAGTTGACGCGTTTCAAGTCGGATCATTGGAGCGTCCGGTTTGAACAGGGCTACTAAGAAACCATTTCAAGTTAACAAATGACCAACGTAACCTCCAACGAAACACACCACAAGGATGTTCTACTGACTGAAAGATATGGCGGTTTCGAAGCATCGTGTAACATACTCTGATCGTTTTGAGGTTATGTAACACCATATCCAGGATGATGTGCCCAGACCTGGTGCCCATATTACAAGGAAGATACGGACATTATCCCGGCGGTTGAATACTTACCGTTCACTGTTTCACAAGTGTGTCGGGTCTCGTTTACGGAGGAGGACTTCAAAGCATTAAGGTATTTTAATCTGTGAGAAAAAATAGGGACATTTAGGCAACTTTCAGCGATTGCGAATGTTTAGTGGATATCTACACAGTCAGTGGATCTTCATTCGAACTGCGACTCACATCGCAGTTTGCAACGTCAGAATGCAATTTCCACAACTGTGGACTCACTTAAGCCAATGTACGCCACTGCCACAAGTATGGACGTAGAAATGCACTGGCGAAGGCCGTATGATAATATGAAGGCACCTGCCTCTACCTACAAGCCAAGAATCGGTCAATTCCTCTATTTCAGATCCCAAGTTGGTGTTACCGTCAGCGTCTTAAGGGACTTATCCTAGTTCCGTTTTATTTAGACGGATAGGTTCTTGATACAAGCTGCTACTTTCGGCTACCGCAAAAGCCGCTTTTGATACTAAGAACCAGGACGATTGGTGCACAAAACTGAACTATGTATTGCTCGGTTAATGTTTGTCCTGAGCAAAGAATGCTTGGGGAATTTCGGAGGAAGCTGCCGCGAAACCCTAGCTATTTACCAGCATTTCTGAGTGGATAACATAAATAGACATATACATACATATAAACATTCATACATATATTCGCGCATACATACATACATACATGAATAAACATATACATACATACATACATACATACATACATCCATACATACATACATACATATATACATACATACATACATACATACATACATCCATACATACATACATACATATATACATACATACATACATACATACATACATCCATACATACATACATACATATATACATACATACATACATACATACATACATCCATACATACATACATACATATATACATACATACATACATACATACATACATCCATACATACATACATACATATATACATACATACATACATACATACATACATCCATACATACATACATACATATATACATACATACATACATACATACATACATCCATACATACATACATACATATATACATACATACATACATACATACATACATCCATACATACATACATACATATATACATACATACATACATACATACATACATCCATACATACATACATACATATATACATACATACATACATACATACATACATCCATACATACATACATACATATATACATACATACATACATACATACATACATAAATACAGTTATATCAGCTGATTCGTCGGTCTGTGGTATTTGCTGCTGGCCCGCTCCATTGCCTAGTGTCAGAGAGGAAAAGGCTCACGGAGGGGAACACAATAGCTATATTCCAGCACATTGGTGGCGACAGCGCGAGTGGGTGCGAGTGCGAAAAGTACAACGGCCTCAAGCTTTTTATTGGAAGGACACCGTCTGAACTTGGTCCAATGCTGACGCACGCGGTCTGGCTTTAGTACGAGGCAGCATATTGCGGAGGCGTTGTCTGTCCTTGATCAACGCTGACTCGAGCTGTCTTGGTTTGATTCAAGGCTGCGACGCGCTGCATACTGAGGAGGCGTTGTATGTCTGGTCAACACCCAGCGGAGCTGAGAGTCTCTGTAGATTCCGCGTATTCAGTGGTTGCATTCAGGAAGCTGACCATTCTGATACCTCACCCTTCTGAACGTTCAACATAAGATTTTCGACGCGGATCAAGTTGTAAAGGTTCCACTCTTTTTCTGGTGGCACCGGTACGGCGTCTTGTTTGCAGCAATGGATCTGTCTTGAGCGGTACATGCGCAGCAGTGGCTGTAGGTCCTGGTCCTGGTGAATCAAAGGTTTCAAGCAGTAGGTTGAGGTTTACTAACTGTTCTTAAGCCTTCGGTATCTGGCACTGAGTCGGCCGTAATTGATTGACATGTGGTTTCCATATCAATGATCTTACTTGGGCGCCGTAATTCACGTGACAGATTCTTTTGAGCACGAATCCAACAGTCCATCTTTGGTGCCCGGGCGATAGTCACTGACAAGCACACGGTTGCCAGACAGGAATGTTTGCTTCCCTCTTGTCGGTGATGGAAAAGTTGCAAGTGCTGGTAGGATGACGTCAGAGACAAGTCTCGGCCGTCTGTTCATCATAACTCTGCTGGAGGAGCGACCGTCCGGAGACTGTGGATGGTCCCCTCACCTTCTGCTTTTGTCAACGCACGTTGAAATGTGCTAACGAACCGTCCGTCGGATTGACCGTTGGATTGAGGATGAAATGGTGGAGAAGTAACATGTGTGATGCCATATCTTCGAACGAATTCGCTAAACTGATTGGATGTAAACTGGGTTCCATTGTCGGACACAATTGTTTCCGGGATACCAAATATTGAAACAAGTGCCGTAGTTTAGTGAGGGTTGCCATCGTTGTTGTCTCCGACATAACAAAGATTTCAGGCCACTTCCTGAATGCACCGACAACGATGGGGAAGCTCTGTCCGTTAATTGGTCCGGCAAAATCCACGTGGTTGCGCGACCATGGTTCTTCTCGCTGTGGCGAAGTCTGAGGTGACTGACGTTTGGGTAACTTCTGGGCAGCTGCGCAACGGAAACAACTCCGACACAACTGCTTAATTTGCTCATCCATACCGGGCCAGTAGACATAGCTTCAAGCAAGAGCCTCCATGCGGCTTATCCCTGGATGTCCACTGTGGAACTCTGCTAGGATCCATTGACGAAGTTCGGTGGGAATGACAATTCGTTTACCAAAGACAAGACAGCAATTGACAACAGATAATGAACTCCGTCGCTGAAAAAGTTTCCAGAGTTCCCCTGGTGGACTGGTTGTTGGCCAGCTTGATTGGTGGTACTCCATCGCCTTTTGTTATATGCTGTCATTTTTGGTGTCATCTCGCACCGCATTAAGTGTCACATGTAGTTGGCTCACGGTTTCCAACACCACATCACAGACTTCCGGTCCTGATCGGCCTCGTTTGCTTCGTGACCTCGGGGGTTGACTGCGTCTTTGGTTAGCTTTCCGCGTCCGGCACTGGCTTTCCTTGTGTCTACGTCGATTGCGAACTGAACGTTTGTACTTTTTTACGGACACAATCGCGCAAAATGCCATTCGCCGCATTGCCAGCATGCTGATGGAGGACTTGCTTTTCTCGAATTTGTCACCACGGGAGGTTGCTTCGATGCCGTGCTGGCAATGTTGAATGCAGGATTGGATAAAGCTTCTCCAGCATGGCCGTGTCGTGCTCAAGACTTAAAAGGCACTGGCACTCATTGGTAATTGCTTGCAGCGTTATCTGGAGTTTGTTCAATCTTGCTCAATATTTTCACCCTGATATCACTGTCTGAATGCGATTGAAGACCACATATGAAAATAAGACACATGAACTGCCCTTTCGTCATGGTAGATAACTTGAATTGTTCGCATTCAAGGTTGACTGTACCGGCCTAATTTAATGTAGTCTTCGGATTCTTTTTTCGGCAGTTTCATACATTGGTAGCGAATATTAAACAAGGACGAACGCTCACCGAAAATCATTGAGATTTGCTGCACGGTTTTGTCAAAACTGAGATCTCGCGTCTTCGTAGGCAGGATAACGTTGGAATACCATGTGTATTCCGTTTTGCCAAGCTTTCTGAGCAATACGCGTCCACTCCAGGCATCATCTTAGTGCTTCAGTTCGACTTGGAAAATATCTTGGTAAGGTCCGAACCACGAATCGAAGGTTAGTCCGGCATCAGCGTCATAACGGGATTCAGTGATGCTGTTGGCGATCGCGAGAGCCCCGTTTCGAATACTAGGCGAAATCCTTTGAAAGTTTAGTGATTTTCTACGTTAGCCCAAAATGTTTTGCAGAAGAATGTATTTCGGTGTATCATGTGTTACTGTGGCAACCAGGGGATATTAAGTAGATTTGTCCTTAATAGTGAACAGACTAGGAAGTCGATTCTGCCGATCAGCATTGGCAGAGCTTCTTCTTGATTCCAGCCTAGTGTTCCAGACAGAATACCTTCTTCACAGGCGCATCTGTTTTTAATGTCTCGAAGCTTGATGGAGGCCAAAACAGTTGAAGAACAAGAATCAGCTTGGCAACAACTGCACCGTGCACTTCAGTTTGTAGTTTAATACCTTCTTCACAGGCGCATCTGTTTTTAATGTCTCGAAGCTTGATGGAGGCCAAAACAGTTGAAGAACAAGAATCAGCTTGGCAACAACTGCACCGTGCACTTCAGGTTTGTAGTTTTCTTTTCTTATCAAGTTGATAACAAAAAAGGAAATGAAGAACGACAAAAGGTTATTTTCCCTAAAGATTGATTTTTGTATTGGAGAATGGGTGTCGCGGATGCATTGGATCACGTAAACGGTCATCAGTTTGGTATTTTAGCGGCCGTTTCCTTTGGTTCATCCTTGAATAGATCGTGGTCCATTTAAATGCGCAAGGACTGTTTTACAGTCTGTCGATAAGCTCGCATAAATATTCCTATCGCTTCGATCAACTTGGCCACATTGTCAAGGAAACGTTTCACTACATCGTCTTGGATGTGACAACCCACCATAAGTCAACGATACAGGGATTGTCCAAGAGGGATGGACTCATGTGTTTCGAGGCAGTATTCGATCAATTCCAAACGCACTACTTCAAAATTCAGCAGGGGCGTTGACCTCGTGATTCACGAAAACAAGTGTGGAAAAAGGTGTATACCTTACTAGCCAATGTACTCACAATTGGCGATCCTCAGTCCCGGACATACACCTATTTAAATTCCAGCAAATTATGTTTGCATTAGGAGCTTTTCGGGCAGAATTCGCTACTCCCATCGTTAAAACCCTCGTTGGTTCCTTATAATTGAACGTTCGCCCCGCAGCATGGTGTTCATTAGTTTGTGGGTCGGCTTTCAAAGGGGTTTCATGCCTTAAGCCGGTTATCACAAAGGTAACCCATGAAAAGTGGATAGTGATGTAGGAAAATTGGAACTCCAAACGATCCAAAGTGTTGCGGAATAAGATATACTATTTCCTAGTCTTCCAAACAAACCTTGATGCCATGAACGAAGCTGGCGGTATAGGGTTTCCGATGTCGCGCAGATGGCACAAGGAACGTTACGATCTACGTGTCAGGCAAAACGACAAGGTGCTTTTTCACTTCTCGAGAGTGTGTGGCGTTTTGTACCTCTATTTTACTTCCATCATAACACTAAGTGTTTCATCAGTTGCACTATCGTTTTATGTTCAAATACAAAAAAACTACAAAAAACGCGCACTTGTACAATTTCTCATATTACAAGCGTGGTCACGTGCTTCGACTCCCTCTTCTGATTTCGCTCCCGCTGGCAGCGGTCATTCTCTAGTCTCATGTACTAACTCTGGTATCAAAACATTTCAGACATCTTCGGAATCTGTTATGTGTGAACTGTTCAGAAGAAGACCTCTGGACCAACATAATTGGATTATTGTTTATTCGCTGACCTGGGCCAACGACGAACTAATTTAAAGAGAACAATTGTTAGTTAGTCTGTTCTATCTAATCTCTTTATTTTTGTATACCCAACCTGGCGTAATTAGTTTTATTTCTTCACCACACACACCTGGTAGACTAACGTATTGGGTATCCAGACCACTACAAGTGCGAATCTTTGGTGGTATTTAGACCCTTTCCCATTTCTGTATGAGATGTGTCTGCGATGAAAACCTGTGATGTAATGTACACCTGTTCCATCCTTTTTGAGAACCTATCAGTGTTTGCCACACCCAATCATTTCGCCACGGGAGGCCAACAAACAGACCGATTTATCATCAATAATTCAGGACAGACTGTACTTTGGGTGGGCACGTTAATGTATCAAGATTAACAGCAGCCAAGTGATGTTGTCCTAGTTGTAATATGCACACCATGGATGCACCAGGGGACAGTGATTCTCCGAAGGCAGGTGTTCACGACATATTCTGTGGATGGGAAACAGAAACAAAGCTCATGAGCCAAAGCCCAGTAAGCAAGGTTCTACACCACCAATATATACATATCTATCAAACTGACAGACAGCGTATACTACATAGTTCGAATGCAAAGTGTTATGGAATGAGCATATGGATATACCAAGATTGACAGCAGCTGCATGAAGCTGCCAGATTTCAATTCAGTTAGGTTCAGTACATTTCAGTTGAGTTCAGTTCAGTTCAGTTCAGTTTATTTCAGTTCAGTTCAGTTCAGCTCCGTTCAGTTCAGTTCAGTTCAGTTCATCTCAGTTCAGTTTAGTTCAGTTCAAATCAGTTAGGCTCGGTTAAGTTCAATCTTCAGCTCGTCTGGCTGGCCTCCTTAGCTTCCCCTGCATGGCTGAAACCAATGAGACTTGAATTCTAGCTGGCATAACCCGACCGTCACGCGTAAAATAATTAAGCCGGAAGTGACACGGGACAGCCGGGACGACGGTTTTCTTGTTTTTCACACAGACCATGTATTTAATACCGCTAAGGATCTTTAGCAGAGTAAAAAGTGGCCAGCAATTCTGGCTGAAATGATTGGTATTGTTATTCATAACCGCACAATTTCGAGCAACATTTACCGAAACAAATCGACTTTCAAACAACTAAACGCTGAAATTCTCGGTGCGAGCAAACGGCAGAAGGCCAAGCCCAAATTAATATCAATATCTCTGTCTCATTTTCAGTGTGTCGTTCTCTCAATTTTCGGACATCCGATTCGAAACATCTGTTGATTTAACTCACAAATATTGTTATGTACAGAGGGAGTCAATTGAAACGCACAGACCTAACAGTGGTTCGGTTGATTTCATAAGGTTGATCTCTTGGTGGAGCATGGTTAACGAAAAAGAATCCAGACCGCCTTATGTAACTTCGGTGAATTATCAGCACACCAAGTTGTCCGACTGATTTCAACAATTTCTGAAGCCGTGTTGATTGGTTACTCTTCCCCCACATTCAGGATCGATAGTTATTGCAAACGGAACCCTATTTAATCCAGGAAGTCCATCATCCACACAGCAAAATTAGTAACATGTGGTCGCTGAATGCTTTTAGACAGCTCACGAACAGTTTTGCCTTTCTTGAGTCTCATCAGGTCGGCACATTTCTGGAGTTTGCGTCCATCTTGTGTTCTATTTGAGCATACAGCATACAGCTCACCGTCATTATGGACATTCAGCTGGATTCACTTGTGCCTCCTGTCAAAATCCAATTCGTATGCAAGTGGGCGCATTTGCCCAATTTGGGTTCAAGTAGAAATTAAATCTGACGCGGAGGGTGACCTCTGATGATCCCCAATCCGGGCGAACTACGTATTTTGTTTCGTAGAGTTCACATATTTTCACTAATTGTCTACGTAGCTGAGGACTTTTGCGTGTTCTCTGACATCAGCGAAGTTGCTTATATCAAACCGCTTCAAAATGTCCAGAATTCAGATATTCTGGTACTCACCAACACCTCACATTTATACATTTTCATTCCCCTGCCCACTATTGGATCCAACTTTAGTATGCCGCTCTGCCAAATTTCTCCACCGTTTGGTATAATGACATTTTTTTCTCGGGAATTCTGAAAGGTTTTGTGGGACGTTAGGATTGATCTTGTGTGAGCACACTTTCCTGCTCGTTTGAAAGCACTCGTTAACATGAGTCCAAACCTGTGTTGGATATGCATGCTTCATCGATTTCGAATAAGATCTCACAATGTCCGACAAAACATCACAGAATGCCTAGTTGAAGTCGTTGGGAAGGCGTTAGTTTGTCCAACGATTGGACTGCAAAGGAGTCTTTTGGAATCGTATCTATAGTTCTCTAACGACACTCGGAACCGGAAGTTGTTGAATAAGATCAACTTTTCTATGCACGTGAGAACTGTTTATACGCGTGTGATTGGACCAACTCCAAGCTAGATGTACCTTGTCCAGGACCATTACCCAGCAATTCCAAACAAGATTTGGGTGCACCAGGTTCGCGGTACCGCACAGAAATCAGCACACCGTAGAGAAGAGGTAACTGGGGAGGAAGAATGCCTGCCCAGGAACTGAAAAATAAAATGCCAAGCGGCCGATTGGCCACACGGGTTATACACAACAAAAACTGTATGACTATTCTGTACGACCGAGTGCCAAGAAGATTGCTGAAATTTCTTCAGCGGCCCACTAACAATCTCTTCTTTCTGGGTTTCATCAGATACGCGTAGAAGGTGATTTCCAATTATGGCATACAGGCCAAAAGCAGACTAACAAACGAGAGGCGAATCTACGCCGCCGAGTTGATGCGGTATGACAGTTGATTCGCACGATTCACAGATGTGTTTCTTAGGCTAACCTACAAAAGTATTTTGAACTGACATTCGTCCCGCGGTTGACTATGGCTGTCAACCCACAGCAGCGATGAAAGTTTTTGTATGGGATTTGGATAACAGGTTACAAACAATCTTGAACTGCACGGAACTGGATGCTATTTGCAGCAGGGTAGAGGCAAATTACTACATAACACCGGCACGAAATGCGTCGTAAGTCGCTAGTTGGTAAAGAATTTTGCTGACTGCGAGAAATGGGCGATAAGCAATGCGAGAACAATGGATTTCCCGTCACGGTAACTTTCTGTGTTTTGCCTCTATGAGACCAGTAATCAGCAGTCTCCAGCGATTCACGTGGGCGATTCACCCTACGCATACAAACAAAAAAGCATAGGCTTGGCATCCAGCTAACAAGCAAACACAGACGGCAATCTGATTAGTCCGTTTACTCAAAGAATCTACCGATAGTTTGATAAAGATCTTCGCCACCAACTAATGGCACACTTAAACCACATTTCCAGTTTGAAGTTAAACAAAAGTAATGATACTCTTATATCAAACTGTTGTTCCCAATCCAGTGCCTGGTGCAATAAGGGTAAACAACAGCTCCATTCGGAAGACGCGAGTGAGCGCGTGCGAGTAAAAAAATTAACAAGGACCCGACTCAACTTAAAGTGTACTATCTGATATTTAACCAGGCTGTCTACTAAATGGTTAGCGAACACTCATCAACATTGATCGGGTTTTTAGATGCTCGAATGCTGGTCAAATACGGTCGTGCTTCTGCGGCGTGCATCAACACTCATCGGGTTTAGCTAAATCGTTTGAACGATTGGCTGGCCTTGATGTCTTCCTATTCAAATTAAGGTAGTGTTAAATGGTTTTCACAGGTTCCGGACATCCTAGGGTACCTTCTTGAAACTAGCGTTCCTGGTAGACACAAGTAAGCTTATTTGCGAATTAACTTCATTGTAACGGGGGCCCAACTGAACCCATATAAATATCTCGTGCATACTGGTCTCTTTTAATTGGATTGTGAGTTAAACCGCATTTAAAAAAATTTTCAGTGGTGAGTTAGTCCATCATTGTTGGTGCACAAATTATTCGTGGTGTTGTTTGTGTCCTAAAGATAAATAATAATACAGCACCCTAGAACACCGTATGTATGAGTATGATGGTTGGCGCAATCGGACTACCCGGGGCAAGAAAATTTGAAGTTGCGTTTCGTTTCTTTGGGCTTCGGGTTTTCTAACGTAAATGGCGTTCCTCGGAACGCAAAACAGTAGACTGATCGGAGGGTTGGCCGTTTGAGACCAACCCCGACATTCCGAACGCTCCTGCATAAATTTGGGCAGTATCTCGTGCTTCTTTTGGTAGCATGGTACTAGTACTGAATAATAACGTTTTGTTGATTATTTTTGTTACACAAAAACTCCCGCAGATTGTTCGTATCGCACCAAAAATATGGAGACGTAAACTTCATGCGGACAAACGTGTCATACTGCCTAGATCCACTTACAAAGGTTGTACCGAATGTCTACTGACGCCTATAAGCTCTGTAGCCACGGACTTATAAAACAGATGACTGCAAAGTTTGTTCGCCATCACTGACTCAAAATTGTGAAAGCTTGTACCCCGTTTGACCAGAAACGGAAATTCGTCGACAAATGGCAGGAACAATGTGGGGCGATTGTCAGAAACTACAGGAACCACTGCAAGGAACATGCGGATGTAAGGGAATCGGGCGGTTCCTAAAGCATTCTCAGTCGACCAAGCCAGGATAAAATTGCATTGGTAGCTCGCCAAAATGATCCTCAGGGCGTCCAGAACGCCAATGCAGCCCGACTAAGATGACCATTTATATGGCATTTACTCCAGCAATTGAGAAGAGGTGGACAAATGGATATGAGACGTGGTGAAAAAAATTCTGAAGCACATTTACCAACCGAATTCCTGGAATACCATTGGGACCGGGAGCAGTAAAATATAATTTGGACTTTCATAGAACACTTGGATTGGAAACTGATAGAACGTGACCATAAATAAAATTGACACTGTCTTCAAAGACTCAGGAAGCGTTCTTATACAAGTCCTGGTCTCGTTTAGGAGGCCGCGAGAGCACGCAACAGGCCCATTGGCGTCCTTGTATAAACATATGTTGGATTATTTCATTAAAGCACTTTTGTCGAACAAGTTCGTTGTTCATTTTAGCGTCTGTTCTTTGGAGCGAATGGCTTGTGAAGCTATTTAGGTGTTGATATGAATGACGGTAAGCTTAGGTGTGATGGGGACGTTGTGTATTTACCCCTTCAAATGGGGCAGTGTTACATATTTTTTACAATTTTTCAATTATCCTTTCCGGTCTGAACGTCGTGGTGGGTTAAATGTGTTGGCCCGTTCGAGAGATACAACTGCTCTGAGAACGAACAGCATCGAGTGCGTCCGCTATGAATAATTCCGGTACATTTTCTCTTTCGTCGTTCATTATCTCCCCCTTCAAATGGGGCAGTGTTACATATTTTTTACAATTTTTCAATTATCCTTTCCGGTCTGAACGTCGTGGTGGGTTAAATGTGTTGGCCCGTTCGAGAGATACAACTGCTCTGAGAACGAACAGCATCGAGTGCGTCCGCTATGAATAATTCCGGTACATTTTCTCTTTCGTCGTTTCATTATCTCAGTCAACCTTGCAATAATTGCGGCGCTTTCAAGAACCATAATTGTTTTATGCACCGCTATCTGACGAGTCTCCCAGATGAGGAATCGGATGACGCATCCAGAGTCTGAGTTCTTTCTGGGACGACCGCATTGGGGCCCGCAGCGACAACTACGCTGTAGCTCTCTCACTATTTAAGACCTGAGAAGGATGCAACCAGATTTATCTGGATTTTTGGAAAACGCAGGTTACAACACTCTATCGAGCGGCCGATCCCGCTAGTTCCCGTTGCGAGTGGGTTTACACCACGCAACTACAGAGCTTTCACATCTAACATCAGTATATTGTTCGGTACCGACCAAGTCAGTTATCGTTTGCCGTGGTCAAGGAGTCTAAGTAAATTGTAAACTAACCGCATATTTATAACCATATTACCAACATTACCGTTCAGCACTTGACCAAAATGTCAAATGAAATGATATATCTACCTGGTCGCTGGCGATTAGAAGTTTGTCCAGGAATTTTACTTCTTACATTTGGTACCTTGATTAGGATACGGATGAAGATCCCATAGCCACAGTCTTTTGATGACGGATATTTGCCAACCTTGCTGGAGGATTTCGGGGGGTTCCGTAGGCGACTGGACTGGAGACCGACTAGGGTAATTTGGTGGCACTAAAGGCTTTACTAAGATGCCCGGCGAAGGCGGCCCCGGATGCGTCCAGAAGGGGTCCTCGAAACGATGATTTGACCGCCGCGGAGGCAGCACTTGCAGCAAAGCTCAACAAAGTGGGATACAGCTAGAGGGCTATGAAATGGTTTAATGTGGCTGGGATGGAACCTGGGCGTGACCCGAAAGTTTTCTTTACAAGTCTGCAGCAGTCTTTGGAGCATGCCTTGCCGGGACTATGCGGAGTTTCATGCCAGCAGTTGCCGTTTGACCAGTTCACTGAAAAGATACATCCTGCGCCTTGTGTATAGTTGCGCTTGGAGAGATTTACTGGTCAATTTAATGAGGAGCACTTGGTACCTCTGGCACGGGAATTAGCCGAGATGCCAATGGCCACGTTGCAGCCGCGGCAGAACACGGATGGTTCACAAGTGGAAGTCCTTAAAAACAAAGCGAACCGAACCATCGAACAGCTTGCAGTCATCAAGTGGAAGGAGTATGAGAGTTGCCTTTGCTCACGGAGGCTTTGCAGTCGATGGCAAGTTCAGTTTCTTGTTACGGACCGCCGGGGATCACCTTTACATTTCAAGGCCGTTGGGGATCAAAAAGAATAAATATAACTCAACTTCGGAAGTTTTGTGATACACCCGAAGAGCTACCGAAGAGACCAAATGCTTGGAGTACCCAAACGGAGGCAAAAAGAAATTGGTGATATGAATGGGATGTTTATTTGTGGAGGTGTGTAACCGCGGACAAAATAATGGGCAAGTGCGAATGGTATGTGCCTTTTTCGTAACTCTACCTGGTCTAATGATAATTAGGAAATCTATAGAACTACTTTCGAGGATTTGTTTAAAATGGCGTGATGGTCGGTGTTTATGCCAAGAAATTTGCGAAGATGCGTTCGAGAAGACGGCTGTTCGTTTATTTTCTAAAATCATGGTGCGTGTGAAAGGTTTACTTTCCTGTCTCATAGTCTATAGCTGTGTAGATATTGTTTTCTGATAAACAACTAAGCAGCAAACGACTTTCCTCATTTCATTGGTACGTAAGTTACAAACTAGCTATTTCATATCTTCTGTATACATGTCGCTCTTTACTGTTAACGGGCTGTCGTGAACAAAGAACCCCAAATGAAATGGATAAATAAGCCTTCCATAATTCGGAAAGGAAGGAAATTAGGGTTCAAATATCCACCTTTGGGGTTGAAATAACACGTCTCTCTGCGAAAGGACCGATTCCCACTCATATATTGTACGACATCTCGCTCAACCTGAAATGTGTTCACGATCATGATGTTACATAACATTTCAGCGGGAGGCGCAGTATAATCTGAGTAAACATACAAATGAATCAATAAAGGAGTGGGTATATGACTGATAGATGAGCTTTCCAATCTTGCGTGTTCTGAAAGAATGATGTAATGAGGCAAAAACCAACTTCACGGGTATTTCTGGTGGCATGAATTTGAGCTTTGGTTAGAAAAAGTCCCGTCTACAAACACTAACTTGTTCAACATCACAAAGGTTGTTATTTCACGTCATCACCGAATTTTATCACGTCACTTAATTTTGTCTATTATATCACTGATGAACCACTGCCTCATTTATGGGGCAAGAGAGAGAGGATGAGGTCAGATGATGCAAAGCGGAGTAATCTGCTAACGCAATGTTTTGCGTATGATGCATGAATGTTTGACTGTGTTACAATTTGATGTCATGCAAATATACCTGCCCAGAAAGCGATGACAGAATTACATAAATGATATTGTGATAAGTATTGTCGTTGCGATCTCCGATGCAGACGCGAATTTCCTTCAAAACATCAAGGGTAAATTAGTAGAACTCAATGACTGGATACTGAAATTTATCTTCTTGTTCACCTGCTCAAACATGGTAAGTAGTGTAAAAGTGATTCGTTTAATGTCTTCATGTACATCAAAGCAAACCTACGGGTTTCGACCATATACGCAGAAACAATAAATCTATGTCCACAGAGAAGTCTCTTTCATTCATTAAGAGTTTCTCGGAAAAATATGGACATAGGTACACTGACTTGCACCAAATGTACCCTTCCCGTTATCTGGGTGGGCGGATTTCACCAATTAGTACATTGGTGTCTGTGCGTGGTCATGACTTCCTTCTGATTTGGTTGTCAGCAAGCACGTCCAAAAACGCACCTGAGATTCACTTCACTCAGGACCGCTGGCGTTATATAAACATATCAGTTGGCCTTCTTCTTGAACGTATAATTCTCACTCGATTACGATGTGAGCACCGAACATTCTAGCGACCGATGCTGGCTTTAACGATTATGACGACCCAAACCTGAAGTATATTTTCATCCAAGCTTTTATTCATTTGCGTCACTGAAATCGCCTTGTTGGACGCTTCTGGGAGCGTGGTTCATGGAGGTTCATATTTGAGGAACTGTCTCCGCTCCAGCACCTTAACCTTGGAAGAAGGATCACAGCAAGGAACAGAGTGGCTATTTTCGGAACGAACGGGTTCAAAAATTATAAGGAACCTCTTGGTATATAAACAGTAATTTTGACTTTGAATGCAGTCGTTACATAGCGACTTATCGGTGACGGCTTTGCTGGACTGACTGACTGTCTTAGCGTCCAATCAGCAACTGGCTTTGCTGACATTTCTTACGTCTTCTCTATTGTGTGTCTTCTGCAATAAAACTCGGGAAACTGACCATCCTCACATCAGATTTCCGGTCTTCATTCCCCCTGAACTGGATGAAAGTGGGTTGGGTATATCAATATTAAAGGGCCTGAATAGCCTAGAGTTTCTGCGGCACACGCACACGAAATTTGTCGCGTGCATTTTTCTAGAGGTTTAGTTGCACCGCAGGATTGTAGATAACGAACAGCAGCACCACAGGTAGCGATAGAAATTCTGAATTCATCTGCTGTTTGACGAGGTCACGTTTCACAACCAGACGTGTAAATAAGTTTGTTCTCGAAATCACAGAATCACGTAAGTTCAAGAAACTAAAGGGGCTAGAATCCTAAGTTGGGGTTTTTTAAATTCAAAAGCGCAGTATCATCAAATGGCGAACAAATAATAAAGCAGTCATACTACTTTCCGCTTGTAGCGTTCGTGCGGGATTATCTTTACTTCCTGATCAAGCTAGGATAAAGATACAATCTGGCTATGCGTATCCTCGCCTTGGAAAACGGAAATTAAATTTGCCGAACGTTGTTGAGTTCCTTCTTCTGGTTTGAGTGTAAACCAAAATCATGGAGAAAAGTAAATTACTTGGTTCAATCTTCGCACGACTTTCGATGTCACTCACTTAAGTCAGCCAGATGCGTCGTCAAACCATCAACTTACGCGGTGAGTAGATACCCAGCTACAAAGAGGCTGGCTTCGCTGGTAGCATAAATGTGAAATTTGGTTGGGAGAAGTCACCCAACAACAACTCGTCACAAAGATTCATGACTCAAGTCGTCACAAAATTTCATCAACTCAATGAAGTTTGTTTAACTGTTGACTCACTGTATAGTGTATGGTACGAGAGATTTTGCAAAGTAGGGCAATGTGCTAACGCAACTTGAGGAGAGTCTGATGCACGAAAAACACAATAAGATTTCACATGCAAGCTCGTTTTTTCTTGCGTTGCTAGGTTCAATATGATGTTTTCCATAAATAACCGACCAAAATTCGATAACAAGTGCACATCTTTATCGGACGATTAGTTGAATTCTTCAAGACGGCCTCAGCTCCTAACAATAATACTCGTTATTTGGATTTGTCTCTTTTGAAATTGTTTTCTTACAACACTGTCAACCTGATATTGTATTGCTACTCACATGCTCGCTAACATTCTTCAACAGCTAACTACTGGCCTCCCATTCTCGGTTTCATTTGATAGGTGTAAAGTTTGCTGATCAATAAAACAAGGTATATATATATATATATCAGAGAGGAATCAACGCCACCGAGTAAATGCGGTGTGAGAGTTGATATGCACGTCCCAGAGATGTCTTCCCTGGTTCTAACATGCAAAATCATTTTAACCAGGACAGGCATTCCGCGGTTGACTAGACATGTTAGCTCACTGACTGCGATGAAGATTCTGCGTGAAAGGTGGACTATAGTATTCAAACAGTCCTACATTGCACTGAACTAAATGCTATTAGGTAACCTGCGCTCTTATGAAGATAGAGCGCTAGACAACATCAGCACGGATTACGTCGTCATTTGCTAGTTGGTAAGTAGTTCTAGTGACTGCAAGTCACTGGCGGTAGGCAACTCGAGGACAATGGTTTGTCGTCCCGGTAATGTTGCGTGTTGTGACTCTAACTGATCAGTAATCAGCACCCTTTGCGTTGACATTTTGTGTTATGTGTGTGTTTCACCAAGCAATTCACTGGCACCTTACGACAAACAAGCAGAACGCCAGATTCTGGGAGTCCAGCCAACACCTCAGCTTAAACGACAATCTGATGGGTTTGGTAACACACAGATTTCAGCGACCGTTTAGGGCAGGTTATGACCACTAGTGGATTGTCTCATTCCAGTGCCTGGTGCAAGAAAGAAATTACTGACAATAGTACATGTCAGCTTTATTCCAAACAAGCAAATGCGGGCGGGTGCAACAGTCACAAGGGCTTCGCGCTAGTTTAGGACACACTATCTGGAATTGATCCAGGCTGTCAGATGCGGGCTAGTGAACACCCATCAGTGTCTATCGTCCATCTATAAAACACCTAAACGCTGATCCCATTCGGTCGTGCTTCGGTTGTTCGCGTGAACACTCACCGCCATTCGGAGAAAAGATTGATTGATAGACGGGCCTGGATGCTTGCCAGGTTTCACATTTAGATTTTGGTGGAGTTCTCGCAACCGGGCATCTTAAGTTTACTTTGAAGCATCTGACCTTGAAATGCGAATACCCTCATTTGAAGATTAACTTCGTTTTACAGGGACTCAGATGAACTCAGGTGAATTTCTCGGGTATATAGGTCACTTTCAAATCGATTGTAAATTAAATTTGGGCATTCCATTCAACGGTGAGCTGGTTCATTCTTCTCGGTGAGTAAATTATTCGTGGTGTCGGTTGTGTCCCAAAGATAAATTATGTGAACGTCATGTGAACCTTCGCAGCCATGGAAATATAAAACTTATTATAGGAAAGAAAATTCACCATTGACACGAAGTTATAAATTTCTGTAGGAATTTTGAGCTGAAAAGGAAATTCCTTTACAAATGGCATGAACAAGGTAGGGTTGGAAAGCAACCGCAGGATGCTTCTTCCCCTGCATCAGTTCATTATCTCAGCCAACTGTACAATTATTCCGCGCTTCCTAAAGACCATCTATCTTTTGATGCATCACCAACGGGCGATTTTCCCAGAGAAAGAGTCGGACGATATCTCCAGTGTCTGGCTGATTTCTCGGAATAACCGTTTAGGGCCTTCAGTGACAACCACGCTACTGATCTTCCACAGACTCGAGGATTTCGGAAAATGTACCAGGGCACATGTGGGATTTAGAAACCACGGTTGAGAAAACTGTATGGGCTGGCAGATCCCGCTAATTTCCGTTGCCAGAAATTTGATACCATGAGGTTACAGAGTTTTCACATTGGCAATCTCTGTAGTACGGTACCGATCAAGTCAGCACTTTTTTCCGTGGTAAAGGACTCCAAACAAATCGTGAACCAAACCGATATTCAAAACCATTGGTTGTTGTTGTGTTCGCCGAGCTTGGTGTTTGCACTGCAAGCATTTCATCACCATTCTAGGTGACATCGGCAGTGCACCGTTCAGCGGAAGCGGAAATTGAGTCGAACTAACCAGTTTTGGATTGAGATGCCATTCTCTTGGAACTGACCGCCTCGTAAGTAGCGACTAATTCCGATTTGGATATAAGTATGCCTTTGGTGGGTGTTAGGTTGAAATTGTCAACGGTTAGTACAGATCTCGTAGCATGCACGAGGGAAAAGCTCTCGTGTGGTGGACGGGTACGCCCTGCAGGGAGGGTCGCCTGTTACGCTGCACCATGGTGCGTTCGTACACCCGCCACCCCTCCAGTAGCACGGGTGCATCGCCCATCGCCGGTGGTTCTGAGTTTTGCCTTTAAATTCAGGAAATCGAAAAAGGTACTGCTGACTTCCGTTTATTGCTGCTGGTCTCCTGGTATTATCCAACTCCTGCAATAGACACTCGATTAAGCAGTTAGCCTAAAATTCCATTCCCGCCAGCCCTTACACCTCTGATTCCCATACCAAGATTTTGCACCCTTATATCGCCTTTTACTAGTTCCCTTGTGATAATAATAGCGACCAGCCCCTGGTCGCCAGCCTACTAAGTACAATTCTATCTATTTCCTACCCCATGCAATCACTTGTCGTCAGCCTGGTTGCATCAGACGACTTTTATTTCTATGCATATAAATGCATATTATCCCACTTCATATCCCCTCAAACTATGTTTTGCAAATCACCTCCCATCCCTCAACTTCCCATGCTTTAAACTTCGGAAGTGCCCGCTTTGTACGACCAGGTTAGCTGATCTCCACTCCAACCGACCTATGATTTACAGCTCCGGGATCCCCAAACGGACCAAGAAGACCTACAATCCCATGTCGGTTTTGTTCCACCTTGTCTTCTCGACGAGGCCGAAATGAATACCGCTGCTCAATGAACTGTATACCCAAGTCGAATCATCTCAAATGTGACGTTCGTCACGGGGCTGTCCAAAAACTGAAGCATGTCAGGCCAATGTAGGCACGGCACTGCCATACTCAGTTTGATAGCACACTCGCAACTGTTCCATTCCTCCTCTGAACCGTGGCCTCTTGCCTACACGTTTCATTGACCCCAACGACCACCATGATATTCATTCCAACCTACTGGACCACTCGTTCGAATTCAACCACCTGTGTCCCCATCCAACTTAACACATTCACCTGACGTCCCAGCAACAGGGCAACCAGTGAGTCTGCTTGTTCTCAGACTGCACCATACTTTTGAGACTAAACTTACCGTGTTCTCCCTATTCGATTTATCACATCTGCACCTCCACTTTTGCTTGTTATGACTCCGGCCGTTTACTCAACCGCCCAAGGACACTCATGGCAAGCAATGGTTTTCCAGTTTTAGTTCATGTCAGCCAACTGAGTCACTGAATTACTCGGACCTCATGCCTATTGTCCCTTACAAGTTGCAAAAGAAACATAGTATTATTATTTAATCGAGTACTTCCCACTGTTTTTGACATCGTCTCCTTTTTTGAGCAGTCACCACCACCTGCAAATCCCCCAGTCATGCCCCATTCTGACTGTAAACGCATGATCATGCCAGGCGGCATGCCACCCACCAGTTGGGAACAAACATTGTCACATCATTATCCAGACAGCCTCCATCGAGGCATCTCACACTGAATGGGTTTTACAAAGCCGTTGTGCTTGTAGTGGTCTGGCTATCAAATAATTTACTTTACATTACCAGACTGTGGCAAAGAATAAAAAGTAATAACTATGGATTGAGTATACAATACTAAATAGGTCAGAGAAAGCAGACTCTCCAAACTTGTTTTCATTAAAATAGCGCGTCGTTTGCCTAGGTCAGCGAGTAAACAATAATCCAATCATGGTTGTCCAGGGCCTTCTGAAAACTTCTCACATATAATAGATTCCCAAGATAGGCTGAAGTGGTACCAGAGTTAGCAAATGAGACTCGCGAATGACCACTGTGAGTAAAAGCAAAATCAGAACATGCAGTCAGAACACGTTTGTCTCAAGGAAAGATAAATTGGTCCATTTAGGACAACAAAAAACGACTTACAAATGGCGAAAATTGTTCTTGGTTGATGCTTCCACCTCTAAATCCGGTAAGGCCGTATATAGTTGCAAGAAACCAAGTGAGGCCATGTAGGATTTCCAGACCCCTGGTCTGAGGAATTGGAGAAATCAAGTGATTCAGACATTTCGGTTCATTATCACTATCTTCCTCATCGCCAGGATCGTCGTGATCATTATCGCGGTCGCCCTCATCACCATCATTATCATCATCATCATCATCGTGATCATCATCATCCACGTCAGCGTAGAATCAGTGTTCGCCGCTGGCTCGTCGCTGCTGTAAAATCAGTTTTTATGAGGATGCCTCATTGTGGAGCAAAGGGAAGCGATTCAGTTTTACATATCAGTATGACATTCGGGGATGTCAAACTTCCAGAAACTCATTCAGACAACGCGAACTGAAACTGACAACAGGAACGCCAATGAGATGGATTGGAGCCATATCCCGGTGATTCTACAAACAGACTTATTCTTGAGTCAGTCTCAAAACGTGAATGGACTGCAATATGTTTTAGAGGTTCAAAGTCTTTGAATAAATACCGCCGATTATTAAATCTTTGTACAACTGGTCCAGCTGGTGTTTCGCGGACATTTTGGTTGAGCAAATGTGCATAGTTCGTGATTATCTCTCAACCGGACGCCGGGCTGCTTGGTGGTATCGATTTGAGAAACTTTAGTCCATCATCATGCAAGGAAGCCTTGTGTCTGCACGCGGATTTAATCTTCTGTGAATATGATAACTCTTAGGTATCGAATCACCACCCAATTCACTATAATCTACTCACTGTGTTTCAGTAGGTGAATAGGAGGTTCACTTTAAATATTCAGTCTCCGATGTCATTTGGTTCACCCTAGATTAGCTCAATGTTATCAGATCCACAATGATGCTTGCTACGAGATAAGTTACCTTATTGCTGTGGTGAGAAGTTATTTGCTTTATCCTGGAAGGGGATTCACGCTGACTCGAAGTCTCTTTCATACCATCCCAGATTCCTCGATTGAGGTCTCCGTTGCACACTCGAAATCTCGTTGCCCAATTGTCTTGTTTAGGATTCATGGATATCGGTTTACATCAGATATGATTCTAAGATGACGGCTCTTGATCGAATACTCAGATATGCCTTAGATAAGTTGCTCATAGTCTCGCAGCTGTTCTGGAAAGCAACCCGTACGGTAGACCGACACATTCTGTGAGATTTGGGGTTACGCCGCTTTTTCATTGTAGATGTTAAAATTGGAAAAATGACTCGGAAGTCACAGATTTGTGGGTGAAATTCATCTATCACACTGCATTTTGAGATTGCTAATGAGCTTTTAAGCTAACAAACTGTGAGCTTCAGGGGGCTCGGAAGTGCACGGAAATCCTTCTTAACGTTGACATACAGAGAGCAAGTTGGCGAATATTAATCAAGACTTTGTCCGGTAAGTGGATCCAGAAAGTACTGAACTCGCTCATTCACAATAGTGTTCACCCTCATGGTGTTTCACTAATCTCAGCGTAGCACACACTGTCATCGAGGAAAACAAATAAAAAGGCATTTGGTTGAGTATATTGTTGAAAGATAAGACGTCCAAATTTGAGTTTTCTAAATGAATGACTAAACGAGGCAAAATGAGGTGAGTGTGATGCACAGCATAACATTATGACCTCACAAGTAATCTTGTTTTTATTGCGTCGCTACATTGCAACGTGATGTTTGCCAACAATAACTGCCCGAAAAGCGACAAAAGGAACACATTTTAAGCGGAACCCGTACAACGGACGATACCCTTGAAAAGCAGAGCTCAGTGGAGAACCACGTATAAAACTTCATTGACAGTTTGACAGTGGCAACAAATTTAGAGTGGACTTATGTGTTCCCCAGACGAACCAACCATATTCTACCGCGGGTATCCATTTAGAAAAGTAGCCGGTTTCCGCAGCTTAGCACAACAGCACAATGTGCGTTTCTTGACCAATGCCACATAAAATAATCGTACATAAATAGCATTATAATAAACTATCCCGTTGCAATCACCAATGTGATTAGGTTACTTAGGTGACGTCCAAGCCTGTAAATTCAGAAAGGTGGCCAAAATTACATAAATGAACACCAACGAGGAACTCATTATCCGGATGAGCCGTATGCACAACGTTTCGTGAAACTCTGGCTTGAACATAATACATTGTTGTGTAAATTTTCAGAAATAAACAGTGTATTTTCGCAGCCTTAAAATCATCGCAGAAGACTTTCGTCAAACTAAATCATGTTGGAGATGCTGCGGACATGGCCGTTTTTCAATGTTCACAGCATTCTTGTTGCGAGTCCTCCAATAGTTCACTTGAAAGTATGCTTGGAGGTGTAGGCTCTAAAAACTATTGTAGTGAGAAACAACCAGTCAATTCACTGTTCAGATTTATACATCCTTCCGCAGTAAGGCTTTCAAATATATTGTGCTCGTACAGCAGTGAAGCATCAGTGGTCAACATTGAGGGCATGTTGTCGCGGACGATGCTGATGCTGATGATGATGACGATGAAGCCCAATTGTTGTATTGTGTTAACATTGAGGGCATGTTGTCGCGGACGATGCTGATGCTGATGATGATGACGATGAAGCCCAATTGTTTGTATTGTGTTGGGCGTGCGATATCAATTTGGAGTAGTGATTGGGTGTTTGATGAATGTAAAATACTAGTTAGCGTCCTGGCCATAAACTAGCCTAGTGGACATGGGCACTAATAGAAATAAAAAGAACACGCGATACGGCTCTACACAATGAGAAGATGGGAAAAATAATGACAATTAATGTGGACTTGTGATAATATTTCACCCGGTAGACGAAACCTTCGGAACAAGGTTAAACTCAAGTTAAAACTCCCTAGAAAGTTGCTTCCAGAAGTTTAATTCCGCCAGAGTGCTCAGGATAGATCATTAGTATGAGCTCGAAATTACCGACCGTGTAGCAAATCCAGCTTTTGCAACTCAGTTCATCCTGTCCAGGCTTGTGCAACTAAGTGACGCTCAGCAGTTGTGCTTCTCTCGGGCAATATGATTGCTGTACACCAAAATAGTGCTGCAGCTGAAGTGTTACCATTGTTATTGTTACTTTTACTATTAGTACGCTTTACATATTGAACAGGTTATTTTATCACTCCGAATTTCAGCACTGCGAATTGATGAGGGCACGTTTTACACCGCTACAAAAATCGAAACAGATTCATATTAATTCAGGAAGCTCGCATATTTAAGTGACTTATTTGTTCAGGTGAGCCTTGCGAATTCTAAAGTGTATTTTTTATCAAAACGACAACTAAATAATTCATGGTAATTTCAGAATGTGTGGCTTGTTAGGTATTATTATCGCTTTCTGATAAATCGAAACTTTGCTACGTGTACATCCGATTTGGAAAATTGAAAAATGAGAGCGACAGAAAGCGATGAAGTTCCAGTGAAAATACTAATTCGAAGAGCAGGTCGAATGAATGGTTGTGTTAAGTATATCCCTAAATAAAAGTGAATGCGTTTAGTCAAAACTCTGCGTGACCTTTGATGTCACTCACTCAAGCCATCCAGAAGCGCCGTGAAACCGTCGATTTACGCAGTGAGTAAATATGCAGCATTTGAGAACTCCCTATCTTTGGAGGAGATTATTTTATCGTGTTATGCATGCCTGCTGCAAAGACCATATTTGCAGGACGCACACTTTCAATGTGAATTTTGATACAAAAATCCGTGTCAATCTCCCCATGGACCAATCTTATCAGTAAAGGTACGCATGAATTTAGCCGCTTCATAAAACACATTTCCATACTCGTTTCCGTAATATCTGAAGGGTGTAGGCGTTCAAAGAATGTCCCAGAATATACCACAGATTATCAACTGCACACATCTTTGAATGAATTCGTCATTGAACAAGGTGATCAAAATGGCCGAACATTTCCTCGTTTCTGTAAATTTGTACGCAGGCATATGCGGTCCGTGATGGACAGCTTTCTTACACCATCGCCATACATGTGTAAGCCAAAGTGCGATTCACAAGAGGCGCACAGTATAAAATTCCAGGCAGACGAAGCTTCAAGTAATCGTGGACATGATACGTTGGTGTACGCTTCTCACTGAGTTCTTATTCTGCATCGACCATGTTGCATGTTTGAAAGCCTCCGATGTCCAAAATTGATCATCGATATTTAAAAACAAGCCCCCAAAGAAATGGGTTGTCCTTGTCGCCGCTTCCAGACCCTGGATAAATTATCGGCACCAAGGGAGTTTCCGTTGGTTTCATTGGTTTGATGCCTAAAACGTTTTTCTAACGACCACAGGAAAGCGTTTTCAAAGTAACTATTTGCACTAATGATAGTACAAACATTTATCTAATGCTTTACTTCTTCCTATACTCCACAGTACCGCAAATTAGAGTGACGTGAATAACAAAACATGTCTCAGAAATCTCATCGAAGACCACTCACGTTGCAGCGACATCAGTTATTAGGCCAAACATAACAAATTTGAGAGCACCGAATTTGCCGTGAAATATGAAGAAAGCATTCCACACTACTTGTTAAAAGCAAGTTGTTTTTAGTTGAAATATACATATGGAACACCGCTTTCATTAAATACACCCGTCCACTCGTGTTTAACCGGAATGACTTCTAGTCGGTCAGGGCCAGCAGCTTGATAACTCTTGGAGTGAAACATGCAACCGATTATTTGTAAAGCCTTCGGAGGTTCCATGTTCAGTGTCATGACTCCAATGAAAAAGCTGCAGCTCATTACTCGATTAATTGTTGAAGACTTTTGGTCTAATGATTGGTCATCTATACCAATTATTGTTTGGCTCAGGAAAGGCCTCTTTGGGCCTGTGGTTCACACTAGCTGGCATAAGGAAAGTAGGACCCAACAATTTCTCGCTTCGTCCAAATATTCGACGTTCTTAACCCAAACAGCTTCTTAACCCATGCTGATGCTGTGCTTTGCAAGAAGTCTGACTGTTCCTTGAGTTATATTGCATCGTCTATCTGGAGAAAAGTTGGTCCGAATTTCGACGAAATTTGGTATGTTGTCCCTGATTTATTGCACGCATCTAGTTTGTTGCACAATTCCATAAGCGTGGCATCTAAGCATCTTCCAGACAACACTTTCCAGTAGGAGTTCACGTTAGAAGACGCCGTATCCGAGAAAGACGTCGACATTAGTTCCGGTAGGCTTCTTTAACATTCGGTTTCGAGTGCTGCTCAATGGTCAGCTAAGGTGTGCTCATCATTCAAATACATCAACCGTGCAACATAAAGTCGTTCAGTCCGGGTTTACACAGATGCTGGTGAACGAACGACGCCACATATGGCTATCTTCAATGTAGTCTCTCCGTGTTGCAGGTTGGTTTGACTAAAGGAGCGCCATTTGGCGAAGCGGTTTCGGTTGTTACCGGAAGTCACTCCCGCCCGTCTTTACCACGTAACCATCACGGGTGTCCGCCGTTGGCCGTGCATTTTGACCCGGGTTATGCACCCACCCGAACGAGTCGCGGAAATGCTAAGTCTGCCTACTTGTGCATTTATGGCATCAGCACAACATTCTATTTGAATGTAAGTAGAGAGAACCAATTTATATTGTGGTTGCGGGATATTCTCGGAGGTGTTGCAAAAGGCAACCATCTAACAGCTCAATGAAAAAACCCTTACCCCGGTAGCCTACAACATGCAGCAGCGGCTTCCGGATCATCAGAGGCGCCCAAGTAAAAGGAAGCGTAAACTCGTGGAGAAATAAGTTCAGCGAGTTGTGAAATATTTCATCCTCATTTGGGAAAAAAACCGAAAGCGATTACAGTGAACAGGCATACTGCGCCCCTTGCTTTAGACTGACACGAACTGAAGAATAAATTCGTAGCATCCAATGCAGTGGCGAGCAAGCTGACCGTGGATATTGCATTTAAATACAATGGGATGCAAATGATTCCGCAGCTATTATGAATTATCGATGTGGATGTCACCAGCACCTGGCTGAAAAAAGTGAGCATACCGAATATTTGAAATAGAAGAAAGGAATGATGGCTTTACTAGTGGTCTTTTTCGCCTACTCGCCCTATGGCATACAGCAGACAATAAAACCGGGTTGATCACGTCACTCGCGGCCGATGTGAGTTGAGATCTCTGGTAAGCGAGCTTGCAACTCATGCTTGCAATTCGGCTGTGCTACTTCCATTTTAAGGAAGAATTCCCTTCATCGCGGTGGCTTTTATTCGCCAAAATCAACTTAGTATTTAAATTATTGAACACGAGATTGAACGTCTCATTTGCTCAAAGTCTTTAAAAGAGTCTCAAAAGAGTGAACATTACGCTGCACTAGACGAACGCAGTAAAACATTTCCACAGGTTCCGTAATAAAATTTAGCTTCACTGTGACTCGACGCAGAGCTTGGAGAAGATCACAGACTACGCGCATGCCTCATCAGTATTATGCGCCGTTACAGTGGCATACCCTGAGATAGAAAAGGTCATTTGGTGTCCTCACTTAAGGCCTTCATCCCGAAAGCCTAATTTCACTGGTAGATGTTTATATTAGTTGGGAATTGTGCAGACAGTCAGAGGAGAAATCCAAACCCCAACATAGATGATTTCTACCTAATGACCAACCTGGTATGAAGAACTCTACATGTGTCGTATATACACTGCTCAGGGGTTGTTGAATCTCTCTCCCCGAAAAACCCTGATACAGCATATTTTCAGTTCCGATGACAATGCAGACTACAGGGGAATTACACCACTGTTCCGCTGCTCGTGACCGAATGGTTCAGCCTCCAACGGATGGTCGGTTGACAGAGGGTTCAAATCTCTCTGGAGATGGCTGAAAGTCGCCCTGATAAGGGCGAATGAGTTGTATAGTGCACCTAGACGTTCCGGTAGATCTTGGCCTTAGATAAAAGATTAAATCGAGATATAACATCCCAGAAAAATTATTTCAGCTAGGCAACAGCCCAGTACCTGACTAGATAGCTGGCGTGCGTAAATGCAAGCAATTTACTAACGGAAACATACGCGCAAATGTTACACTCAATTTGTTGGGCAAAGTTAATGCATCCAAACGCTTTGTGGGAACTGATACTTCTCCAGGTGTGCATGAACCGAGGCACGCTTCCCGCCTTCTTTAGCCTCTACGCCGCACTCTGCCTGTTATCTTTAACTAAATTGTAATTTGTATTTCCTTTAGGCGAACGTTTAGCACGCCTGTCATGTCTTGCTTTCCAACAAAATTCTACCAGAAAATGTAATTCACTTCGCCTACGACGGCATTGCAAACCACCTCAACTAAATATCACCTACAGTTTATGTCATCTGATAGCAACTAGACTGTAGAAAACATGTTTCGTTGTTTGGAATTATGTTGGCTGATTCGTGATTCGTATTTCTAAGGGATATATTTCATGAAGGATTTCGCGTTGCAGAGATTTATGAGGTTTCGTGCGTTACTTCCGATTTATCATAAATTTCTCTTTCGTACCTTTTCATGAATGTAAATGTCGTGGTGCCCTGATGTAATAATCACTATCGATATGAGATCACATGGCAGCCATTGTGGAATATACTTGCCAGTTAATAAAAGTTGGAGCTACTTTTCATTTGTCATTAGTCTGCAATTAATGACATTCATATCTATATGTGGTTTGAACAAATGTGCTAACTAATGATTTGAAGCAAGTATTGAGCAAACAATCTAACAGTCTTTGTAGTATTTTGTAATAGAGCCGAGCACTAAGATAAGAAATAGAATCCTCCGAAAGACACTAAAAATTTGCTCTTGATTGGAGCTTGTAAAAATCCTAAGTAGTTCATTCGCTGGTACTGTGTGGGATACGCCCATAAAATCTAAAACCAGTGGTGTGTCGATGTATATTTAACTGGAATTATTAGATCTGCACACGAAATTCTTATTGTTCAAAAGAAGCACGACGGGTGTGCAGAGTGTATCCCTGCCCAAATCCAGGTGCAGCGCGTCGCTCATGTGGATTCGTCGAACATATTCTGGAAATTGTGCTACCTCCGCGATTCGCCATTGATAAACCCCATTCGATGGACACCGGATCAGGATTGGCAATTTGGTCTAATCAGAGCTCATCTTGGAAAACTTCCCGATCAAACTGCCGCGCTCGGAAAACAGAACAACAATCACGTTTTCAGTTTTCATCATTCAGCGAGAGTCGTGAAAGTAACCTGAGTGAAGACAGAGAGCAGAACCCAAGATTTTGCTAAACGGTGAATGGATGATTTCAGTGAATAGAGTAAATGTTGGCAACAACATTGTCACAGAAATAATTGATTGTGTACATTTATCTCTTTCGGGACGTCAACCGGATATCCTCGCAAAAGTATTGCCAGGCGATAAAAAAACTTGAAAAACAGGGATTTGGGTTTTGAAAAGGTGAGTTTGCGCGGAAGTTCACATTGTTGACGCTCTCAGAAGGCAGTCAAAAAGATTTGCTCTACACCAGTAAGAAATGCGCCGACGTTCGTTAGAAGTAGATAGTGCTACCTATGCAAGGAAATATGCGATAGGCAAAAATGAACATTGGATTTCCCGTCCTGGTAACTTTTTCTTGTTGGTACCCAATGTGATCATAGTCAGCAGTCATCAGCGTTTCGCGCGGGCAATTCACTGGCAGCAAGGGCATACAAACAATAGAGCAGGGGATGGGCATCCAGCCAACACCCAAAATTAGGCGGCCATCTGAGTAGTTCCTTTACACACAGAATTTAGCGATCATTTTATGCAGTTTTTCGCCACCAACAGGTGGCACTCATAAACTACACTTAGTTTTAGGAGCGAAACAAAAGCAATGGTGTTGTTTTATCAAACTGTTCTTCGCACTCCGTTGCCTGGTGTAATAAAACACGTACCCACATATGTACACAGCAGATGTATTACGAGCAAGCGAGTGACTGCGCCTGCAGATAACTCAAATAACTAATTATCCGAAAAGCAGGAGTTGCAACATAAACTGGACTAGTCATGGGGTTGCTGAGAGTATTGGAAAAACTCAACATAGTATTGTAGCTGAGCATTCATTTGAAGCAGACCATCGACGGCGAGATTGAGCTAGATTCATTTGTTTCCTCTGTTGAAATAATTTTTATGCAAATGGGATCATTTTTCAAAATTACCCCAATTGGAGTCCAAGAAGAAGACAAGTTTGACGAAAAATCGTGGAATGCGACCACCTAATGAGTCCCAAGACTTTTGAAACCGGTCAAATTAGTATTATATCTGCTGTTTCGCAAACCTGCTGCATCTGCCGCTCACCGCGCGCCACTGCCTTGTGCCGGAAAAAAGACACACAAGGAAACAACCAGTAGGCAAATTATTTGTGGTGTTGCTTGTGCGCCCGAGGATAGCCGGAACACCGTATGGAGGAGTATGATGGTTGACGCAAGCAAAATTCGAATTTGCGTTTCGTTTCCTTAGGCTGAGCGTTAACGCCTCTCGCGTCTCACAATAGGAGACTCATCCTAGGGTCCGCCGTTCGAGAGTGACCCTGGCATTTCGAATGCTCCTGTCAGGAATTAGGCAATAGCTGAACCCTCGTGATTCTTTTGGGTGGCACGGTACTACAACTGAATGATTACGATTAATTTATTGTTTTTGTTACACAGATGTGTCGCATCGCGCAAAAATTACGCAGACGTGATCTTCACGTGTACAAGCGAGACATACTCGCCAGATATATTTACGAAGCTTGTATTGAATGCTTAATGAGGCTACTAACTTCTGTGGTCATGGAACTCTAAAGCTGACGACTGCAAAGTAAATTCGATATCACTGACTCGACATTGTGAAGAGTTGTGCCACTTTGGCAAAAAACACAGACATTCGTTCAACAATGGCAGGGACAATATGTGGCGACTAGACAGAAACATCGGGAACAACTGCAATTTGAGGAGCCAAAATAGAGAATTGGGCAGCCTGTCGAGCAGTATCCCGCCCGCCAAGCTAGGATAAAACAGCATTTTTGGCCCGCCACGAAAAGATCTTAGGGCATACAGGACACCCGTGTTGGCCAAGAAAGACGTCATTCATATGGCTGGTGCTATGGTAATTGAGAAGACATGGGAAAACGCAGCGGATGATACGTGATTGAAGAATATTCTGAAACACATATAAGTGACAGAATAGGTAAAGTACCATTGCGACTGGAAGGCGTTTAGTGGGAGCAGTAAAAAATAAGTTGGAGTAGCATGTAAAACTGGGGCTACATAATGCTAGAACTTGAATACAGGAAGGTTGACTTTGGCTTCGATGGCTCATAAGGCGCTCTTAGACAAGTAATGAGAATTTGTCCTGATCTCATCCAGGAGGCGGTGAGAGCACGCAACAGGCTGATCGGCGTCTTTTTATAAACATGTGTTTTCATCCGCTGTCTGGAGCGAATGACCTGTGAAGCTATTTAGGTGTTGATATGAATGAAAGTAGGTTTAGGTACGGTCGTTGATATGTCCAAGTGAGGCTATGGGACATCTGTTTGTTACCCTTCTACAATTTACACTTTTCGCTTTCCTCTATCGTGCTGAATGTCGTGGTGAGTTAAATGCATTGGCCAGTTCGACGGGTACAAACGGACTGACAACGAGCGTTTCAGAGTGCCTTTGGATCACAATTAAGCTGCCCGCCATTTATTCTTGCTCATCGTTTTATTATCTTAGTCAACTTCGCAGCATCCGGCGCTTCCAAAAAGCATCCTATTTTGATGCGCCGCTAACAGACAAATCTTGCAGAGGAAGAGTCGCATGATACCTGCAGAGTCAGACTGAGACGACCGGATTTGGGCCTGCAGCGACCACTACGCTGTTGCTCTCTCACTAACTTGAAAAATGCGAAGAATGTGCCAAGGTCAATCTGGATTTTAGGAAAAACGGGTTGCATCAAACAAAGGGGCGGCCGATTCCGCTGGTTCCCATCACCAGAGGAGTTACTCCAGGCACTTACAGGGCTTTCACATCTGTTGAGAGTACGATACCAACTTAGTCATTTCTCATTTCCCGTGGTCACGGAATCAAACCGAATCGTGAACTGAGGTAAACCTATATCCAATATCACCGCCCCCTACATGACCATTATGTCATATCCCGGAGCAAATAAACTGAGATTCTTATCCGGTAGCCTGTGATTAGAAATTTGTTCAGGAATTTAAATTCTTACATTTGGTACAGTTACCAGGTACGAATGAAGATCCCGTGGTCACAGCCTATGAGGATGTTTATATGCAAATCTTGCTGGGGGTTTCGAGGGGATTGCGGAGGTGGTTGAACTGGAGACCGACGAGGGTAAACTGGTGGTGCTGAAAACTTTCCTCAAAAGCTTGGCGGAGCCGGCTGTGGATGCGTCCATTAGAGGTCCTCGAAAGGGGACTTGGCAGCCGCGGAGACAGCACTTGCAGCAAAGTTCAACACAGAGACAGACCGTAAGGATGCTACGAGGCGGTTCAAGATGGCTAAGATGGAACTTGGTTGTGACCCGAAATTGTTCTTTACAAGCTTTCAGCAGTCGTTGGACTAGGTATTGCGGGGACTGGGAGGAGTGCCGTGCAGGCAGCTGCAGTGATCAGTTAACTGAAAATGTGCGGCCTGCGCTTCGTGTCCAGTTGCGGTTAAATAGACTAACTGGCCAGTTGATTGAGGACACCTACTGCATCTGGGGCGGGAATTGGTCGAGGTGTCACTGGCCACGTTGTAGCCGCGAAAGAACCGGGATAATTCAAACGTGGAAAACCTGAAGAACAAGGCGGATCAAATCGTTGAACTGCTTGCATCCACCGAGTCGGAATTGCAAAGGCACGCTCCAACCAGCCGATGCTACAATTGTGGCATGCCTTGAGTCTGTAAGAATCAGTATCCTCGTAGTCGAGCGAAACGTATTCGGAATCGACATGAAGTTGGAGACGTTCCTGGTGGATCCAAAAGCGTGAGGTTTCGCTGAGACGTGGAGAGAACGGAGCTAAATGCAAGCCGTGCGCTCTGGCCGTGAGAAAAATGGATAGATAGCGACTGAAAATTGACGGATTATCAATGCACTCAATGCGCTTAATCGACAAATCCGTGCAACACGAGTTCCTCATCAGCCCACAATACGCGGATTGAGCGTTTGACCTGAAGTGAGATTGGCTGTCGAGACCAGAGGCTGAATGTGAGCCACCAGGATCATGATTGGCGCCAAAAGCTTCTTCGTCTGACTGTTTGGTGCCACTTCAATGGCAGGATCCTGTGTAAAGTAAAGCCGCGGCTGGCTCGTTGGATGGAAGCGGTATTGAGACCGGAGAGGGACACATGGAATTGTTCCATAGTGATTTCAATCAGCGAAGTTTGGATAAAGCTGGCGTTATTTCCTTGAACACCACTGATTCTGATTTGTGCTTCCATTGGATGGAAGCGGTATTGAGACCGGAGAGGGACACATGGAATTGTTCCATAGTGATTTCAATCAGCGAAGTCTGGATAAAGCTGGCGTTATTTCCTGGAACACCACTGATTCTGATTTTGTGCTTCCATGATGCCACGCGTCTTGAGTGCCACGGGATAGCAAACATTGGATGCACCAAAACGTATGACTTACTTCGGCGGGGGGCCCACTGGCTCAGGATGAGAAGTGCTGTGAATGATTATATGGTGTCATTGGTGCTAACTGATGTAAGGGTAAACGTCAATGGCCTGAAAACTACTCCTGTCTGAGATATTGGCGAGGAATGGTCAGTTGACGTCATGAGCGTATTTCCGGTGTCGAGCAGCGGAAATCAATATATCTTTTTAGTGACGGAAGACCTATCGCATTGGGCCTAAACAACAGCCGTGTCAATCAATAAGCGATAACCATCCGTGTTGAAGAAATGCATCACGATGTGGTCAACCATGGGTGCAAAAATGATCCTAACTGATCAGTGGCCTTGGTTATAGAACGAGCTCTTCTCATATGGGGCGCTTGAACTGCTAGTGAAGCCTGAAATACACTAGGGCTAGAAGCAGTCGACAGTTGTTGATATTATGAAAAATCTTGGGAATATTTCTTCTGACTGGCTGGCTGGTGTTTTCAAATCTTAACCGTCGAGTCAGCGATGTGATTGGCTCTCACTAAGACGAGATATAACGCCGCTCATGCTTAAAAAACGGGAAAACAGATCACCTGGTTATGTTTTCACCGGATCCTCGATTGAGCTCTTTCTAAAAAGCAGCTTAAAAATTCCAAATATTTCTGCTTCCTCTAACCTGTCAGTGAAGCCAATGTATGTAATCATCACCAATGTGTGCCTCACCAAACCGAGAACTAATGCCCGATTTGAGTCGCCTTCTACTGCGATCGACGTTGGAAAAACCACATCCATACTTTGCCAGGCCATTTTGATTCGACGACGAAATCCACCAAAATGAGGCGGCAGTGCAACAAAGTCTGCTATATGCGCAACCTTCGAGGATATATTCCTGAGTATCTAGGGAAGTAGAGTAGGAATATTGCGACTACTAGTCCCATTTTCAGACGAATTCGGTTAGGACTGCTGACTCAAATGAATCTCTGGTTAATATGGTCCGCTTCAACCGAACGTGGAAGATAAATTTGACGGAACTCAGGTAGCGAACATACCTAATGAATCTGAAGAAAATTGGAGGCTGTCATGGGCCGTTCAAGAGTTTTCAGCTTAATTGTGAGTAAAGAACAACGTATCGTGGTGTCTCAAATATCGTGGTGAGATATGAGGCGGTAACGTGCAGCATATTCACCTAAAGCGGACTGTTACAAACAACCGATTCAGTTGGATTCATCTGGGTCTCCTGTCAAAGCCAAGCGGATGCCCAAATGGGCGCAGTTCTCAAAACCTTTACAATTTGCATTCAAATAGAATAAGAGGTCGAGGGAATCTCACGGATAGGTATCGAAGTACGGCCACACTGATCGTGGGTTTCGAAAGGTTTTTAACCACCCTATGATCAGTGTTACGTCTAGGATAGAAATATATTTGCTTCAATCTCTCCCAGTGCCTACTTAACTACTGGAGATACATCAAGCGGAAATTCGTTAGATAGAAGGTCTACATAAACTTGCCTCAAATGAGTAACTTCCAGCTTGTTGCCCAGGGAGCTACCCAAGGCTCTATTGGTTGTTATTACACGCGGCTTGTGTACAGAATACCTGAAGCAGGTAGTTCGTCATTTATGAAACGGTGAATACAGGAGAGCCGTTTGCCTCGGAGGGGTTTATTAGGAAACACCAAATGAACAATTAGAGACTACTGGACAGGAAATTGAACCTTCCCATGCACCTTCTCTCTAGGCAAAACCGAATATTCGTCTACCTGAAAGAATGTTCTCAAACGTACCTGCACATTCGTTGTTTGTTACGCAGTTTTAAACGAATGATCCAAACCAGTTCCCATGATCTCACCCTCCTTATTGTAATCAACAAACTTATGACTGATATTACCACGACTAAAAGCGCCCTTGAAAAGCCTGAGAAATCGACCGCCGTAGCGCATTTTCTACAGCTTAAGATGCTGGGGCGCCTCTTTTGCCGGGGTTGCTTCTCAAATTCATCTGCAGTTTCAAATATTGTGGTCGATGACGGAAAACGTCTCCTTGACCCTAAACTTCTACTTTGCTAGCCGCTATGTTCTCTCCCTATCGACTCTATCTACTTATTGCTCTCCACCCGAATATGAAGTGGCCACATCCGCTAACGAGACAAACCTCAATCTCTGCACCCTATCTGTTACTTTGTCTGACGTAACTTCGTCTCACGCCCGCCTTGCAGACTCCAGTTGCCCAGGCACTGACGGCATCCCTTCGCTTATCTTAAAAGCTGGTGGCCCGGACGTCCCCCCACATCCTCAATCTATTCAATATCTCCCTTAACACTGGCACAATCCCTAGTCAATTGAAGCACCCCACCATTGTTCCACACTATAAGTCAGGGCCACGAACTGCTCTAGCCAGATATCGTGGCATCAACCATAGCTGTATACTCCTTCGTACCGTAGAGCGCCACATTAAAATTCCTCTCATGGACTACCTGCTCGCCACTAAAACCCTTAGCAATCGGCAGTATAAGTTTATGGCGCGGCGGTCAGCTAACACATGCCAGCTCGATCTCTTCAAACATAGTTAGTCCGCCTAGGATACCGGACTGTGTATTATCCTTACCTACCTTGATATTCGCAAGGCATTCGACCAAGTTCCCCACGGTGCGCTCCTCAACAAATTACGAACTACGGGGATTGGTGGTCCATTACTGCGATGGTTCGCTTCTTGCATCACCGGCAGAACCCAGGACACCAAAATCTGTGATATCTGCTCCTCAGCGCTCCCCATTACCAGTGGAGTTATTCAGGGTAGTGTGCTTGGCCCTCTAATGTTCTTACTATACGTTAATAATATTACCGACTCAATCACCCATGGGTCCTCTTTTCTGTTCGCTGATGATATTAAGATAGCTTCTAACCTTGCCAGCATTCAGTTTGACTTAATCTCTTTATCACTCTGGTCTACCAACGCCTGTCGTTCTTTCGCTCTTCCAAAATGCCAAGCCCTGTCATATCGATTCCAAATTCCTCCTGGGACGCTTACTCTTAAAGGACTCTCCATTTCTACTCTTCCCGAATTGAGAGACCTAGGCCTTAAATATTCCCTCACATTTAGCTTCTACCAACATGTAAGGTACAGAGTAGCTACAGCTGGCAAGCTGCGCGCTTACAGTGCCCGATCCTTCCATAACAAATCCTGTTTAATTGCCATTTTTAAACAATTTGTAATTAGAATCCAGCCCTGAATTCGCCACATCTTACACTAGATGTTTTTTTCGAAATAGGCCCTAACCCCTTCTAATCTGCGCACTCACCCTGACTGTCCTGTTAGTAGGTCCTAGAACTTACACGTACTAGCCTGAAACCCTTAGGATTAGTCCGCAGGAGCGACAATCACCCTCCCAAGTTTTCTTATCTATA